>NW_026895766.1:0-179542 GCF_033153095.1 Gastrolobium bilobum | reverse complement strand
CTTGTCCACCTTCACAAGAACATCTTCAATAATACCACTAGGCTTCCTCAAAGACTTATCAGCAAGTTGAAGAGATGCTAAAGTAGGCTTCAACTCGGTGATCCCCAAGGAATTACAAATAGAAGGGGGCATCAAATTAATGCTAGCCCCTAGATCACATAATGCTCTGCCAATTTTTTTGTTACCAATTTCAACAGAAATATTGAAGCTCCCTGGATCATGACGCTTAGGCGGGAACTTCTTTGTAATAATAGCACTACACTCCTCAGTGAGTGTCACCGTTTGGCATTCTTGCAACTTGTGCTTTCTTGACAAAAAATCCTTCATGAACTTGGCATAATTTGGCATGCTAGTCAAGGCTTCAGCAAAAGGGATATTGATATGCAATTTCTTGAATATATCAAGAAACCTTCCATATTGTTGCTTCTGATCCTCCTTCTTGAATCTGTCAGGATAAGGTGCCATGGCTCTCACATATTCAGGACTCAACTCAAACTTCTTCTTTTCAACTGGCTTCTCCACTTCAGCAGGTTTTTTAATTTCTTTTTCTGGCTCCTTAACCTCCTTTAGCTTCTTTTCAGCTTCCATATTTATTCTCGGCTTTTCTGGAGCTGCTACCACTTTTCCACTTCTAGTTGTGATAAACATACAATCCTCCTTGGGATTTGTAACTGTGTTACTAGGAAAAGTACCTGGAATTCTTTCTGAAACTTGCTTTGCCAATTGGCCTATCTGATTCTCCAGGTTCTTTATGGAAGCATTTGTATTTTTGTAGTTGGCTCTAGTCTCCTCCATAAAGGTATTAGTGGTCTGAGCCATCTCATTAGAAGTCTTGGCCATTTGTGCAAAGGCTTTTTCCCACTCAGCAGGCTCTCGTTGTTGACTCTGTGAAGGCTGATTATAAGTATTAGATTTAAAATCCATGCCAACTCCCTGAGCTCTCCGCTGAAAATTGTTACCACCACCAGAAAAATTCTGATTTCTCTGAAGATTTGTCTGCTGAGGGCGCTGGTCATACCATATACCATTCACCTGCATTTGTTGAGGTGAATCAGAAGAAGCAAGAGATGGACATTCATTAGAAGCATGACTGTCCGTACAGTAGTCACAGACAAAGGCAACAGACTGAGCTTGAACTCCCGCGATCTGCATCTTATCAAGCCTGGAAGTCAAACTAGCCATTTGTTGAGCTAGCAATTTATTTTCATCCAGAACTGACTCATTACCTTCTAGATGAAGGCTACCTTTCTTAGACTTTGAAGATACCCCTTGATTTTCATTCCTGGCCATCCTCTCTATCAGCTCCAGAGTTTCATTCGCCCTCATGGTTTTAATAGTACCACCAGCTGCACCATTCAAAACCATTCTATCTTCAGGTGTGATGCCATTGAAAAATATTCTGACTTGATTACCAGCAGTCAAATTATAATGAGGGCACCTCCTCATCAAGTCCTTGAACCTGTTCCAGGCTGCACACAATGTTTCACCCTCAGTTTGAGTGAAGTTGGTGATATCATTCACCATTTGATTGTATCTCTCCATGGAAAAGAACTCTGCAAAGAACTTTGTAGACAAATCCTCCCATGTAGCAATGCTCCGTGCAGGCTGCCTCTCCAGCCAGCTAAGTGCTTCTCCCTTTACAGCTAAAGGGAATAATCTCAACCGGATAGCATCATCAGACACCCGAGGGTGCTTGGTTGAGTCACATATCATTAAGAACCGGTTTATGAACCTGTGAGGATCCTCATGCTCATCTCCTCCAAATTGAACTCTCTCCACCAACTGAATTATGGAAGACTTCAACTCCCAATTATTGTCAGCAATATTCGGTTGGACAATACTTGAATTAGGCCTGTTGAAGGCTGGAGTGAGGATGGTATCCATAAGTGGATTTTCAGCTTCATTATTCGCTGCCATGGTTGGGATTTCAGGTGCTTCTTCAGATTGAGCACTTGGCACTTTTGATTTCTTCTGAGCAAGTCTTCTGTTTCTCCTTTCAAACCTTGTAATTTCAGGATCAAATAACAATTTTGTAGGATCAACCTTGCCTCGCATAAAACTTCAAGAAAAGATTAGTAGCAATGTTCAAAACAAATTAAAACAAGAACAGAAGAAAATAAAATAATCACAAAAAGAAAGAAAAATCTTGAAATTCAAGATTATAAGATATAAGAAATCACAATCCCCGGCAACGGCGCCGAAAACTTGATGCTCACCGGCAAGTGTACCGATCGTTCAAGTAATAAAATGATAAGTAAGTTATCGTCTCCACAGGGATTGTGAGCGAATATCTTATAAACGTCCTTTCAAGATATAAAACCCAAGTGATTTGAAGAACAATAGAAATTAAAGACAAAGACGTATTTTTGTATTTTAAAAATAAGAGAATGATGCAAAATGATTTGGATAAAAATATGAGAAATATTGTAGCTAGAGCGCACTCACCTTATGATCCCCACTTCTTACTTTGGATTGATTCACAATATTTATTCATATAATTACTCGGATAAATTATTATCTAAAAATATTTATTAGTTAACCCTCAATTCCTTGCAAGGTTAACCCTTTAATCCCCAATTGGAACCCCAATTCCTTGCAATGTTCCTCATGGTATTAAGCAATGAACGCAATAATTTAAGCATCCGCAATTAAATACACATCTATTCCTAGCATGCATACCAATTGTTGTCCTTCCCCCTTTCAAGATGAAAACCCCAATATTCCTATCTAGGGTTCTAACCCTCAAACTATTCCCAACTATCAGATTGATCAGTTCTAATAAAGAGAATAGGAAATACGCACAAGGTAGAGACAAAGATAATTATACAAATGAATAAAACTAAATCAATCCATCGTAACAAGGGTTCACATAGGGCTCGTGACCCTAACTACAATAAAAGAGAATTAGACAAGCATAATCATGGCTAACAATAATCCAATATTCCAAAGCATAAAATTACAGAGAAATAGATGAAGAAGAAGAACTGTGGAAGAATCCTTCTGAGCTCTGCCGTCGGTCTCCTTCTGAAGAAATAGGTCTGAATTGTCTCCAATGTCTTGGAATGGTGGAGGACCACCCTTTAAATAGGCAACTGGTCAATCAGGTTATAATCTTTGAATTTAATTTCATTAATTTTTCATTTTGATCATAATTCCACAATTCAAGGATTGCATTCATGACGCCCGCACGATCAGCGCCAAATCCGTGACTCCACAAATCAAGGACTGCATTCATGGCACCCGCACGATCAGCGCCAAATCATTTCCTTGTTTTCTTTCAAATTTCGAATTTCTTCACCTTTTAACCTAATTTCTGTGCAAAGTCTCCTATTTATAAGACTCTTTTTCTTCTTCCAAAAATACCCTCGTGGAATCGCATCAACAGGCTTTTTATAATTTTGTAATTTTCACTTCTTTTACCTGTAAAAACACAACCAATAGGTGAGAACTATAATTGAAAAGAAAGAATCAATATAATTAGCAAATATGTATTTAAATTGCTCTCTTATGACCCAATTCTTATCAATTTTAACATGAAAAAACCACACTTGACAGAGGCACATCAATCTGCAGCAACAGACTGATCAACTTGGGAACCGCTGTCATGTAAGGAAGGACAAGCATCCGTGGGACGAGAAGGATCACAGCAGATGCCACACGGGTTGCTTGTCTGTTGGGCAGAAGGTTGCACTGTCTGTGTCACTGCCAACTGCCTCACCATTGATGTCAACTCATCAAGCCTGTTCTCTATTCTCTGGTTATCTGTGCTTGATGCTCCTGCAGCTACCACTATTGGATTTTGCATTGGAGAAGTTTGCACTTGGAACACTGCACTGCTGTTTGCTCTAGTGCCAAATTGTTGAGCATTGGCTGCTATCTCAGCAATCAACTCTTTTGCCTCAACAAGGGTTTTATTTCTCAGGACTCCTCCACTAGCTGCATCTAAAAGATTCCTATCCATAGGCAGCAACCCTTCATAGAAGTAAACAATCAGGAGATTTTCTGGAATCTGATGGTGTGGACAGCTTGCACAAAGTCTTTTAAACCTCTCCCAATACTCATGCATGTTCTCCTCATTAGCCTGCTTTATGCCACTGATATCCTTTCTGATTGTAGTGGCTCTGGATGAAGGGAAGAATTTCTCCAGAAACAATCTTGACATATCATTCCAGCTTACAATGGAGGAAGGTGGCAAGTAGTACAACCAGTCCTTAGCTCCATTGTCCAATGAAAAAGGAAAGGCACGCAACTTGATTTGCTCCTCATCCACCCCTGGTGGTTTCATAGTGCTGCAAACTACATGGAACTCCTTCAGATGTTTGTGAGGATCCTCACCTGCAAGACCATGAAACTTGGGAAGCAAGTGTATCAGTCCAGACTTAAGCTCAAAAGGTACAATAGGATTACAATAACGAATACACAGAGGCTGCTCATTATTAACATCAGGTGCAGCCAATTGCTTAAGAGTCCTATTATCCATGGTTACAGAATCAAATAAATTACCAAACAAATAAACACTATGTAAAGGACTCGAACAAACAAACTCAACAGACTCAGACTCTAAGGTATGCTCAGGAACAACTCTATTGTAAGTCAACCTACGAGCTCTACTAGCAGCATGCAATGATCTCTCTATCTCAGGATCATATGCATATAAATCATCAACACTGGTATTACTCCTAGTCATGCATCATAGGCAAAGCATACAGCAGTAAAGTCGCAACACATACGATAGAACACAAAAAAAACTACCAAAAATAGCAAGCAGAAGCAAAAATAAATATACGAAAAATACTAAATGAACTCAGAATGCTATGGGACCAACTCTCCTAACCTCTAATTGACCCTACGGACTCAAAAATCAAATAAAATTTTTTCAAAAAATAAAATAAAATAGTAAACGAAGGAATTTGGCAAAACCAGGGCCTGATTTGTGAGGCATAACCTCACAATATTTGACAAGGATGATCGTCTCTTTCAGCTCACCAATTTTCAGAGCAAGTTGAACAAGTTCAGAAATACCTGATACGTTCTGAAATGACAAAGAAACAACAAAAACGGTTAGTAAACGACAGAATTTGGCAAAATTAAGGGTCACCTCACACCCTCTATGGGTGTCACTTATGCTCAGAAGGTCGAATTCCTTTGGGAATAGAACTCCTGGAGTCAATCTCTCAAACTGAAGTTTTACGGATTTCTCCAAATTTACCCAAAACTGCCCAAAACGTAAACCGTAATGCAGAAAACGCAAAAACTGAGAAAAGATGTGTCTGCAGAATCAAAGGTGCAGAAATCAAAATCAGAAACACAAATGAGCGCAAACGCATAAACAAGGACAGATGCGCAAAAATAAATGAACTTTTTTTTTTCGATTTTTTTTTTAAAGAAAAACGAAAATTAAAGAAAAAGAAGATGATCAAGAATCAGAAAACAATTAAGACCGATGCAATTTCCCCGGCAACGGCGCCAAATTTGATGACAAAAAATTAAAAGAGGGTTTTGGATTTTGATTGAATAATTAAAAAGGCAGAATATAAATTTGGAATAAAAATTCGTAATTAAAAATTAACCAACCTAAGGTTAGGGTTCCATGGACGTCTTTCCTCGGATAAAAAGATATCAGAATCGTGATTGATCTTCAATCGAATCAGAATCCTTATTTCCAATTGACAACCCTCTCTAAGCGATCGCTTATCATTTGATCAAATACAGTGCTTCTACTCATACAATCGCAGAGTATGAGCCCATCTGATTTAAGGTCATAGGGTCAATCAATCTAACCATCAAATCTGATGATTAATCCCTTTCCATAATCGCAATCGCGAACCTCAGATTGAATATCCACGATCGCACGATATCAATCTGAGTTGGGAAGGGAAACAAAACTGATTTAAAATAAAGCGCAGACCCTCAAGACTATTCCATGGAATCTGTTACCCTTAGGTTGATTAAAAGGTTCTTAGCCTCGCAAGGCTAAGGTAAACATGATTAAAATAAAGTAAAAAGAAGAAGAAGAAAAAGATGAAGAACGCGAAGAACGCTCCAGAGAAAGTGCTTTGATCCCAAAATATGAAAATTCAGAATGCCTAAAATGTTTCCTACTCTGCCGTCATATACCCCTACCCAAAGCGGGTTAGGGTTCAGTTCTGATCGGCCCATCTGTCTAAAATACGAAATAAAATAAAATAAAACTAAAACTTGGCTTTGGGCCACTTAAGTAACTGGGTTTTAATTTAAATTACAAGTCCAATAATAAAATAAAACTTCAGCAAAACGCTTCTGACTTGGCATAAGAAATAGACCAGCTTCCAGTCGGAATTGGGCTTCGAACTCTTCATAAGAATTGTAGCCCTCTGTGTTATCTCAAAAACCCAACATAAACGGAGTCAATCCGACAACTGTGGACCGAGATATGGCCAAAATATAGAAGTAACATAAAGCTGAAAATTTCTAACGAAAATAAATTAAACCCAATCAAAAACTAAAAATGTAAATTAACTCAAAACATCATTATTTTATTCAAATAAATCCTAAAAATACTAATCAAGAGTAACAAATAAGTGTAATAAAATATGAGTTATCACTTGCAAGGTAAGCTTTCGTGTCCTCGGTTTAGCCATTGTTTGTTCCACCATGTCCCATGGGGGGTGGTTATATGCATGATGTATTTTCATGTATTGTTTTGTTGAAATGCTATTGAACTGTTAAGTGCAAATGCTATATGATATGTATGTGGTGTTCCATCTAAACAGGAAGCCATGGGGTGGTCTTGTGGGCGGGTACAACATGGGCTTGTATTATGTGGGTAATAGACGTATTCCTGCATTTCTCTGATCAGTAGAATAGTTATAACACACATGACATGAATATCTGTTGCATTGCACTGATTTTGGAACGTATACTGTTGAACTACTTTTGAACTTATATTGCACATGTAAGTGAGCTTGGGGTGGAAGATCCTTGAGGACCTCTTGTTTTACTGAGATTTCTTTTAGAGATCTCACCCCACGTTTGGGGCACTATTTCAGGTTCAGGTAATGCAGGGGTTGATGCCTCTAGCGGCAGGAGGCCAGAGCTTAGCTGATATTGCTGATTATATGATACCATGCCTTGGATGCTGACATTGCTTTACTTTTGATATTATTATGTTGCTGTTGTTGAGACTATGTTGGGCCTTGTTTCCTTTATTTGGTGAGCATGGGGTTTGTCCATGCCACATTTAATTATGTATTGTCGTTCAGTTTTGAGTTGTATAAACTATCAGGGTTGTCTGGCTTACGTGTCGTAATGTCGTGACTAGAGACACAGTTAATGATATTAATGATGATAGGATGTTATTCAGTTTAGATATCTGTCTATTTGCAATTTACATATAGGAAATGTTTTGAAAATTAATTAAGTAATTCAACTTGGCTAAGTATAATGACGTCATAATTGAACAGAAAAAGTTATTCTGCATTTTAAATTAAGCATAGCTTAATACGATGACATGTTAACAAATCGGGTTAACACAGGGTGTTATATTTTATGGTATCAGAGCACTTTCTAGGGAAAAGCTTGTATGTATTGCAATAACTTAGGATGCTTAGTTGTGTCTGTCTTGTGTGTTTGCTCCGTTGAGTGTCATTATGATGATGCATATGTGATCACACTGCGTGGGCCTGATCAACTCATAATTTGTCCAACTTGTGCAGAGTCATAGTAATACCCTGGAGAACCCGCGAGACTGCTGAGGGACAACCCGACCCAATCCTGACTGCATTGGCTGAGATGCAAGAGGCCACTAGATTGGCCAACGTGGTAATGATGGACGCTGCTAGAGAGGCAAACCAGAAGGCCACAGAGGATGCTCTTGAGGCAAACCGGCTAGCGAACATGACCATGATGCGGGTCATGTTGGAGGAGATGAGGGCTGGTCCTGCTGTTGGTCAATTCCCTCCGCCACCACCTCCACCGCCACCACCGCCGCCGCTTCCACCTAGTTTTCAGGACGAGAGCCTGAGTCACATTGATAGTGCTACTCATGTCTCTGGGGTGTTGGAACCCTACTTTGAGCCTGCTGAGGACCGTGACGTGATCGACCGTCGGCTGAATTCTTTCCGAAAGTATAAGCCACCTCCCTTTGATGGTTCGCTTCATCCCATTGCTACTGCGAGATTGCTGTAGGCATTGGAGAAGATCTTCCGGGTTATGCAATGTACTGACCCGCAGAAGATGATATTTGCCACATACATGCTGGAAGGCGATGCCCATAAGTGGTGGATGAACACCTCTCGTGCTTATGAGATGCAGGGTCATGTTATGACATGGCCATTCTTCGAGGACTGCTTTTTGGGTAGATACTTCCCTTCTGATGCGAAGGAGAGGAAGCAGGGGGAGTTTGATAGGTTGGTACAGGGCTCGATGTCTGTTGACGAGTACCTGGCCAAGTTTAACGAGCTTGTGAAGTTTGCCCACTTTCGGATGGCGGTGCCCACTTCGACCTTTTTGGCTGCTAAGTTCCGCAGAGGACTTAGTGAGGTGATTGTAGAGCATATTGATGTAGCTGCATCGAGAGATTTTGGTACACTGGTACAACAGTGTAAGGACATTGAGGATGTCTGCATTACGAGTAAAGCCAAGAGTGCCAAGATTGCTGAGACAAAGGGAACTGGTAGTTCCACTTCCTGGAAGAACAGGAAGTTTGTTGATAAGGGAAAAGGAAAGTAGTTGGCTGCTAGGCAGGCACCTAGTCAGTTTAAGAGGACTTCTGCTCAGGGGAGTACAGCGAGACCTCCTACTCCCCGATGCACGGGATGTGGGAAGGTTCATCTGGGGCCGTGTGCTACAGGCCAGACTATATGTTTCCAGTATGGCAAGGAGGGCCACTATGCTAGAGAGTGTCCATCGTCGATGGCGAGAGCTGCAGCAGTTCGAGCAGCTCCATTGCAGATGGTTCCCCTTCCACCTACAGCGGCACCTATTGTGCCACCTGCCACGGGGCGAGTTTACACCTTGGATCGGCAGCATTCTGACCGAGCTCCGAACCTGGTTAAAGGTACTGTTTCCATTGGTGGATCTTCTGTTGATGTATTGTTTGACTTCGAGGCTACGCATTCCTTCATTGCTACCCCGATTGCTATGGGGCTAGAGTTGCCCATGTCTGTGCTTTCTCCACCGTTGCGGGTGACTACCGCCACCAGAGAAAGATGTGATTCTACCACTGTTCTTCGCGATGTAGCGTTTCAGTGGGATGGCCGCGAGTTCTCGGTATATCTGATAGGATTGTCGATGGCCAACTTGGAGATTATTCTGGGCATGGATTGGTTGTCCAGAAATTATGTGATGATCGATTGTTGCGCCAAGCGAGTGGTGATGTCTCCGGGTGACTCCACAGCCAGTTCCTCGCCTTATATATCATTACTGCAGGCTAGGAGAGCCTTGAGAGCAGGGGCTTTCGGATATGTCATGTTGGGGGGTTTGGCAGGGTACTACCGAAGGTTCATCAAGGGATTTTCCATTGAAGTTTTGCCATTGACTCGCCTTACCCGTAAGGAGACTCCATTTGTGTGGACTCACGAATGTGAGGAATGTTTCCAGGAGTTAAAGGAGAGACTGACTACCGCACATGTGTTGGTCCTTCCTGATCCTGCTGAGGAGGTTGAGTTGTATACCGACGCATCCGGAAAGGGGCTCAGATGTGTGTTGATGCAGTTGGGAAAGGTGATTGCCTATGCCTCGAGACAGTTGAAGCCTCATGAGGAGAACTACCCGACTCAAGATTTGGAGTTGGCTGCTATTGTGTTTGCTTTCAAGATTTGGAGGCATCATCTTTTCGGTATGAAGTTTGTTGTGTTCAGTTATCACAAGAGCTTGAAGTATTTGTTTGATCAGAAGAAGCTGAACAAGAGGCAGAGGAGATGGATGGAGTATCTGAAGGACTACGACTTTGATTTGAAGTACCATCTTGGCAAGGTCAATGTGGTAGCTGATGCTTTGAGTCAGAAATCCGTGAGTCTATCCAGTTTGACTATGGGTTATTATGATATCATCGAACAGTTTCGAGATCTGACGGTGACCTCTTTGTTTGGAGGTGCACTTCTCAAAATGGAAACCGTGCAAGTTGAGAACGAGCTCATGGAGAAGATTAAAGAGGCGCAAGTGCAGAGAGAATGCCTAGATTATATGAAGAACCAGGACGGTGTGTCTTGGAATGAGGAAAGACTGTTGACCTTCCAGAAGAGGATTGTGGTTCCTCGAGGTCTTTTGACTGTTGAGGTGATGACAGAGGCTCATAAGGGCCAGTTTACTGTCCACCCTGGTGCTACAAAGATGTATCAGGACTTGAAGAGGAATTATTGGTGGCCGGGCATGAAGAAAGACATAGCTGTTTTTGTGTCCAAGTGCATGGTTTGTCAGAAGGTGAAGATAGAACACCAAAAGCCGTCTGGTAAGCTTCAACCTCTTGAGATTCCAGAATGGAAATGGGAGAGCATTTCCATGGACTTCATGGTGGGTTTGCCGAAGACTCGGGCTGGTTGTGACTCTATCTGGGTCATTGTGGACAGATTGACGAAGTCTGCCCACTTTCTTCTCGTGAAGGTGAGCTTCACTACTGAGCAGTTGGCCAGACTTTATGTTTGCGAGATTGTGAGACTTCACGGGGAGCCCGAGAGTATCATTAGCGATAGGGACCCGAAGTTCACATCTCGGTTCTGGGAGGCGCTGCAGGAGGCTTTTGGTACGCAGTTGAGACTGAGTACAGCCTATCACCCTCAGACTGACGGACAGACTGAGCGGACCATCCAGACATTGGAGGACATGTTGAGGGCTTGCACTTTGGAGCAGGGTTCAGCATGGGATAGGTACCTTCCGTTGGTTGAATTCTCGTACAACAACAGTTTCCATGCTAGCCTGGGCATAGCACCCTACGAGGCATTGTATAGCAGGAGGTGTCGGACTCCTACCTGCTGGTCTGAGGTTAGAGACAAGGAGAGTTTTGGCTTGGACTTTGTCCAAGATACTACCCAGCAGATCCAGTTGATCAGGGAGAAAAAGAAGCAGGCGCAGAATTGCCAAAAGAGTTACTACGATGTGAGACATCGTCCACTGGAGTTCAGTGAGGGTGAGCACGTGTTTGTGAGACTTTCACCTATCACCGGTGTTGGTCGGGCACTCAGAGTGAGGAAGCTGAGCCCGCGATTTATTAGGCCATACCATATCCTTGGTAGAGAAGGACTTGTTGCCTACCGGCTTGCCTTCAAACTTGGCCAACATCCACGACGCGTTTCACGTGTCTCAGCTTCGCAAATATGTAGCGGATCCTTCGCACGTGGTGCAACCGGATGATGTGGAGGTTCTAGAGAACCTAAAGACTCTCGTCGGACCACTCAAGATTCTCGATCGTGGCGAGAAGCAGCTGAGGAGCAAGATCATTCCGATGATCAAAGTGCAGTGGACTGGGAGGACTCCTGAGGAGTGCACTTGGGAGCGAGAGGACGAGCTTCTCCGGCAGTATCCCGACTTCCAAGACAGGTATATTTTGATTTTGAGGACAAAATCTTAAAAAGGTGGGGTGAATGTAAGAACCCGCACCGTTAATTAAGGAAATTAATTAATAAATGTGAGAATTAGGAAATAATTCCATAATTGACCCTAATAATTATGGTAAGGCTTAAATAATTATGGTAAGTGAGTAATAATGCTGAAAGTCACTTTTCTGACAAAAAGTGCAGATACCGGTTCTGCTACTTGGTATAAATGTGTACCGATGAAGTATCCCGAAAAATTATGAAAAGTGTGTATTTGTCACTAGAAAAATATGTAGGACTTGTAAAACAAGTTTAAAGTCAAAATAATGAGAACTGGTGCCAGAACGGATACTGGCTATGGAAAAACGCGTACCGAAAAGGTATTGCAAAACTTATAACACATATTTTGTTACACTTATTTATTACTCTTGATTGGTATTTTTACGATTTATTTGAATTAAATAAAGGTCTTTTGGGTCAAATCATAATTCTAGATTTTGATTGGGTTTAATTGATTTTAGTGAAATTTTGAGTTGAACAATTGTTTTGAGTTTTCTTTATCGAAATTCTGCACTCTTTCTCTTCTTCATCTTCTTCTTCTTTTATGCTATTTTATTCTGAATGATGTTTAACCTCGCGATGCTAGGCTAAACACCTTTAATCAATCTAAGGTTAAAGGTTCATTAGTTTATTTCAGAGGATTGGTTTTTAACTTTTTCATCAATTTCGTTTTCTCTCAATTCAGGTTGAATATCATGCGATTGTAGATATTCAAACTGAACAATGCGATTGCATTCTAGAAGGGAGAATTGATCATTAGATTTAATGGTCAGATTGACCAACCCAATGAACATAAGTTGAACAAGTTTAAATTACTGGGATTGTATAGTTTAAATACTGTATTCAACCAAACGCTAGGCGATAGTCTAGAGAGGGTTTCCAATTGAATTTGAGGATTCCTAATTCGATTGGGGTTAATCAAGAATTGATAATCATATCTTTTTAATCTAATGAAGAAATAAATTAATGAATCCTGATTCTTTAGGTTGATTGCTTTTAAATTCTGATTTTTAAATCTTTTTCAAATCTGTTTTTATTTAAATTTCAAATCAACAAAATCCCCCTTCCCTTTTATATTTAATTTTACAAGAGCGTTTCTGATTGTGAGCAGGTTCTTTGGGAAACGATCTGAGTTGCCCTATCACTACAAACCCGAAGCTCGGTAATTTGCATGGGTTCGACAGCGCACTTCAGAAAAAAAAATAAAAATATGATAAATCTTAGAAAAATGAGTAGGTTCAGAATCCTAAGTTTGGGATTAATATGCTAAGCGTAGCTATTAGCGCTAATACAATGTGTTTAAAATTTAATGAGGCTATATAAGGGCATGGCACACACTTCTAGGTCAGATATTGTGCCTTCTACGTAGGAAATTCTGAGCTTGAGAGTGCAACCTCCTTCTCAACCATTCTCCATAGCTTTCTCCTCTAAAGAAACCACCTTTCTTCCTTTTATCTTCACCAAAATCCCTTGTGTGAGTGAGAGGGATCATTGGGAGTGAGGGGAAGGCTTTGTTTCTGAGTTAGGACTTCTGTTTTTCTAGAGTCTTGAGGTTGACTTCATGGTGGGAGTTGTGGGAGCCTTTATGGTGGCATTTTGAGCTTCAAGAAGCCATCTTTAGTGTGAAAGAGCCAAGCATTGGTTGCCAAATTCGTACTCCGTAAAATCAGAAGCTTGAGGAGCTGTTTGGTGAGCTCCAAGAGCACTTCTTCCTCTGTTTTGAAGCCTTGGGTATGTTCCCTAACTTGATCATGAGTTTTAATGAGTTAAAGCTTGAGTCTTGGAATGTAATATGTTAAAATGAAGTAACCAACACGTATATGAACCTGTATATGCCTAAAAATGGATTCTTGGACGTATAATAATGGTAAAAGTTGGACCTTTGAGTGATATCTTCGCAAAAATGCAGAACTGCATTCTGTCTCAAAATATCCGGGTATGATATTGTAATATCCCACGTAATTAGGAAAATATATATAAATTGCTATGAGGACTATGGATGCTTGTGTTAAATTCGAATTATGTGCAATACATGTCTTGTCTTCGAATTATATAGCTACTTTCCCTAGAATGGAATTAAAGTAAGTTAGAGAATTATTTGAATTACAATGATAGGAGAGTACCTACGTAGGCCTGTGAAACTCTTATTAATAATATATGAATAATTTGATTGTAATATATAGAATGTATAATAATATTTAAAAGACATGGGAAATTATTAATTAGTGGGCTGGTCATAAGTAAGTGGACCTTTTTGACTTAGGTAAATTTTGGACTCACACCACATGAGTAGGCCGACGATCCATGTGGCTTGGGAGGATCTTGGTTCAGCTCTAAACCTTGTTTATCATAATCTCATCCTAAGAATCCATCAAGGCAGCTCTTGATTAGCAAGGGACCAACACTTGGCAAAACCCTATCCTTATTTCCCCTCCTATTTATCTTAGCTTAGTTTGTTTTCAATCCTGTTTTTAATTTATTTTCTTTCTGTTCCCTTGTAATTAATCTTTTTGCAATGAAAAAGACTTTTTTTTTATCAAACTATTTGGTATATGCATGCATTTCAATTATAATATTAAGACTGCCCAAATTCTTTTAGATTAACTAACATACATGAAACACAGTCACTGACTAATCATGCTTGTTCTCTCTCTGAGTACTTGAAAATAGAAACAGTGCAGGGAATTGAATCCTCAGATTTTTTAAAGAAGCTGATCTGTGTGAACTCAAACTGGTAAGGAATGGAAAAATGTCAAACGCCTACTTCTGAGAGCGTTCCTGAGGTGTAACCACAAGGAAACTTCTCAGCTTGCCTTAATGCTGTAAGTGCTGCTGAAGACAGATGAATTCTGCTGTCAAGGATCAAAACAGAATCACACACTCACCTCACCCCCATCATACACCATCTGGTCAATCAAAAAGAACAAGGAGCGTACTAAACAATGAACAAAAAAGGACAGAAGAAAAACAAAGAAAAAGGGGAACAACCATTCAAAAGAATTCAAGAAAAACCAGAAAACCTTCCTCCAAAGGGGGAAAAAGGTTCAAGAAAAAATGTTCCCTCAAAAACAGAAAAAGTCCAAGTTCAAAGACACAAAAGCTAAATGTTCCTTGATCCCACAAATCAGACCACCTCTTCTTCCACATTTCCATACACTTACCCATCATTTCCATACACTTACCCATCAAAGAATCCTTGGAACGGAAGACAGTTGTACTTCATAGGAACGCAGCAGAAAGGCAAGTTCTGAAGAATTACATCCAGGAATGGACAGAGCAAACACCAACCCATGAGTGACAGTGAGACAAAAGATCAACAACCTTCTCTTATCTGGGGACAGAATCCTCTTACTGTTTACTATGAAGAGTAGTTCATTTTCTGAAAAGTTCATGGTTGCTCGCTGGCTCAAGTTCCTTTATGTTATGCTATTCTTTTAAATTGGGCAGACTAATACAATATTTCTGAGTTGTTTGAGGACAACCAACAGTTTAGTTTTGGGGTTTTTGATGGAACGTAAATTCGTTCCATCTAAGCCCATTTTGATGGAAAAATACCATACTTACCCTCATCTGATGAGCAACTTCAGCATGAAAATCACTTGTTTTACACATTTGTGACAAAAACACAGTGGGGGAACGGATGGTAACGTATTCCTTTAAAATATATTAAAAGGGGAACTGACTGAGACGCATTTAATGCACCTCCTCCATTCATTTAATGCTTCTGTACACTTTGAAGGTAACGTAGAGTTAAAGACTTCTAAAAAACAAGGTGGTGCACCAACTGAGCAGCTGGAAACGTGAAGAGCAGAAAATCAAGAGTTCTCATTGGCTGAAAACAGAAGCAAAACATGGGAAGGCCTGTAAACAACGGCTAATCATCACTAATCCTGTTCCATTCAGATATTCAACAAGCTCACACTCTGCTGCCACAGTCCCGTCCCCTCAGTCAAGCAACTAGCTCCAAGGGAATTACAGTCTTGCCATTCCTCTTCCATCTATAAATAGGACCTCCCTCACACAAAAACATCATCGAATCCTGGAGGGTTTGCAGTCCGAAAGGAAGAGATCACTTAGTAGTAGTTAGTAACTTAGTTTAATTTTCGGTTGTAACTATAGTTAAGCGACAACCCCTCTTCCCTTCTCTGTAAACAACCATCAAGACTCCTCACAAGCAAATACCCATCTTTCTCCATTCTCTGTTTCTTTTTATAAACTGTCTTTTAAATTAATATAAGTGTTTTTCTCTTCGTTCCAATTGTTATCTCTTGACTGAATCTCGGGTCTATGTGATCTCAGTTGAGAATAATTATGTTTAAACTATCAGCCATGAGCTGAACTATCTGTGGAACGGGTACACTGTGAAACTCTTAAAGAACTGTTTTCAAAACTCTTGACCGAAGCTTTTTGTATTTCTTTGGCTAAGTAAGCTATATTCATTGTGCGCCAATGGAAATTGGGTACATACTGAGAAAGGAACTTCCATAAGGAAGGGATTTCAGACAGCTTAGCCATTGGGGGAAGGTAAATGTCATGGAAAATATGCTACTGGTCACCTTAGGAATAAGGGGCCAACTCGTCCATTTTAAGGTTCTGAACTAAGTACCTGTTGGAGTCAAGGGAGCCATAGGAATATGGAAACTTGTGAGCCATCTAGACCATGAGCTGAGGAATCAGAGTTGGTAGGCAAAGAAACTGGGACAAAGCCAAAAGGTGTTAAGTCTTGAGCAGAGAAAATAACCCCTTTAAGAGTAAAGCAGTGAATTTGTTCCTTCTGTTAAACTGTTTTAACCACCACCCTGTTGTCTCTTGATTATAGTTATTTCTGTTTTAGTAATTTTATTTTATTTTATTTAGTACTTATAAAAACTCCAATGATTGTTATCTCACCTTCTTCTAAACAGGAAGGGTCACATATATAACGCAGCGAGCAGCTGTTTCCCATCAGGTTGAACCTACTGTTCCTAAGGAACATTGTCAAGACAGTAGGGAACGTTTGACCATACAGTTCATTTACTAACTTTTCTTCTCATTTTCACTCTTTTATAAACAGTGATAAAACAATAATTAGCACTCTATCCTCGTGGGAACGATAATTTGGGCATTAATACTCCCTTTATTACTTGATGCGTGCACTTGCGCACTTGGGTTGGAACTGAGGGACGAATCTGTGTTCTGCAAGAACAAAAGAACGTCCCCTATCAGAACTTATATTTTTCCACCATCAGCAAACCACCCAACAAGCTTCATCGAGAGATTTGGGTACACTGGTACAACAGTGTAAAGATATTGAGGATGTTTGCATTACGAGTAAGGCCAAGAGGGCCAAGATTGCTGAGACGAAGGAAACTGGTAGTTCCACTTCTTAGAAGGACAGGAAGTTTGCTGATAAGGGAAAAGGAAAGTAGTTGGCTGCTAGGCAGGCACCTAGTCAGTTTAAGAGGACTTCTGCTCAGGGGAGTACAACGAGACCTCCTACTCCCCGATGCACGGAATGTGGGAAGGTTCATCTGGGGCCGTGTGCTACAAGCCAGACTATATGTTTCTAGTGTGGCAAGGAGGGCCACTATGCTAGAGAGTGTCCGTCGTCGACGGCGAGAGCTGCAGCAGTTCGAGCAGTTCCATTGCAGATGGTTCCCCTTCCACCTACAGCGCCACCTGTTGTGCCATCTACCACGGGGTGAGTTTACACCATGGATCGGCAGCAGTCGGACCGAGCTCCGAACCTGGTTAGAGGTACTGTTTCCACTGGTGGATCTTCTATTGTAGTATTGTTTGACTCCGGGGCTACGCATTCCTTCATTGCTACCCCGATTGCTGTGGGGCTAGAGTTGCCCATGTCTGTGCTTTCTCCACCGTTGCAGGTGACTACCGCCACCAGAGAAAGATGTGATTCTACCACTGTTCTTCGAGATGTAGCGTTTCAGTAGGATGGCCGCGAGTTCTCGGTAGATCTGATAGGATTGCCGATGGCCAACTTGGAGATTATTCTGGGCATGGATTGGTTGTCCAGAAATTATGTGATGATCGATTGTTGCGCCAAGCGAGTGGTGATGTCTCCGAGTAACTCCACAGCCAGTTCCTCGCCTTATATATCATTACTGCAGGCTAGGAGAGCCTTGAGAGCAGGGGCTTTCGGATATGTCATGTTGGGGGGTTTGGTGAGTGGGGCACAGGAGGATGTCACTAGCATTCCTGCGGTGAGGGAATTCCTTGAGGTATTTCCTGAGGACATCCTTGAGTTTCCGCTGCAGAGGGAGATAGAGTTCTCAATTGATTTATTGACTGGTGTCGGGCCCGTTTCATTGGCTCCGTATCGGATGTCGCCACCAGAGTTGGTGAAGCTGAAGAAGCACATAGAGGACCTTTCTGGGAAAGGCTTCATTCGACCGAGTGTGTCTCCATGGGGAGCACCAGTCATTTTTGTGAAAAAGAAAGACGAGACTATGCGATTGTGCACCGACTATCGGCAGTTGAACAAAGTGACAATCAAGAACAAGTATCCCCTTCCGGCGCATTGATGATCTGTTGGATCAGCTTAAGGGAGCTTGTGTGTATTCGAAGATCGATCTCCGGTCCGGATACCATCAGATTCAGGTGAAGTCAGAGGATGTTCTGAAGACCGCGTTTCGTTCGAGATACGATCACTATGAGTATTTGGTGATTCCTTTTGAACTCACCAACGCACCCGCAGTGTTCATGGATTACATGAACAGGATTTTTCAGTCGTACCTGGATCAGTTTGTGATCGTCTTTATTGACGACATTTTGATTTACTCCAAGACGGAGAAGGAACATGCTGAGCACTTGAAGATTGTGTTGCAAGTGCTGAAGGAGAAAAAGCTCTATGCTAAGCCTTCAAAGTGTGAGTTTTGGCTCAAGTCTGTAAAGTTTTTGGGACATGTGATCTTTGCAGAGGGAGTTACAGTGGATCCTAACAAGATTGAGGTCGTACTAGATTGGGAGAGGCCCAAGACGGTAACTGAAGTGAGGAGTTTTCTGGGTTTGGAAGGGTACTACCGAAGGTTCATTAAGGGATTTTCCATGTTGGTTCTGCCATTGACTCGCCTTACCCGCAAGGAGACTCCATTTGTGTGGACTCACGAGTGTGAGGAATGTTTCCAGGAGTTAAAGAAGATACTGACTACCGCACCTGTGTTGGTCCTTCCTGATCCTGCTGAGGAGGTTGAGTTGTACACCGACGCCTACGGAAAGGGGCTCGGATGTGTGTTGATGCAGTTGGGCAAGGTGATTGCCTATGCCTCGAGACAGTTGAATCCTCATGAGGAGAACTACCCGACTCATGATTTGGAGTTGACTGCTATTGTGTTTGCTTTCAAGATTTGGAGGCATCATCTTTTTGGTATGAAGTTTGCTGTGTTCAGTGATCACAAAAGCTTGAAGTATTTGTTTGATCAGAAGGAAATGAACATGAGGCAGAGGAGATGGATGGAGTATCTGAAGGACTACGACTTTGAGTTGAAGTACCATCCTGGCAAGGCCAATGTGGTAGCTGATTCTTTGAGTCGGAAATCCGTGAGTCTATCCAGTTTGACCATGGGTGATTATGATATCATCGAACAGTTTCGAGATCTGACAGTGACCTCTTTGTTTGGAGGTGGACTTCTCAAAATGGAAACCGTGCAAGTTGAGAACGAGCTCATAGAGAAGATTAAAGAGGCGCAAGTGCAGAGAGAGTGCCTAGATTATGTGAAGAACCAGGATGGTGTGTCTTGGAATGAGGATGGACTGTTGACCTTCTAGAAGAGGATTGTGGTTCCTCGAGGTCCTTTGACTGTTGAGGTGATGACAGAGGCTCAAAAGGGCCAGTTTACTGTCCACCCTGGTGCTACAAAGATGTATCAGGGCTTGAAGAGGAATTATTGGTGGCCGGGCATGAAGAAGGACATAGTTGTTTTTGTGTCCAAGTGCTTGGTTTGTCAGAAGGTGAAGATAGAACACCAGAAGCCGTCTGATAAGCTTCAATGTAAGAACCCGCATCGTTAATTAAGGAAATTAATTTATTAAATATGCAAAATTAGGAAATGATTCCATAATTGACCCTAATAATTATTATGAGGCGTAATTAAATATGATTAGTGATTAAAAGTGCTGAAAGTCGCTTTTCGGAAGAAAAGTGCAGATACCAGTTCTGCTAGTCGATATAAATGCGTACCGAAAAAGTATCCCGAAAAATTATAATAAGAGAATGATAATTCCTAGAATAATATATAGGACTTGTAAAATGAGTTTCAAGTTAAATTAATGAGAACTGGTGCCAGAAACTGATACTGGTTATGAAAAGCGCGTACCGGAAAGGTGCTCCGAAAAATATAATAAATATATGATAATTCTGATAAAATTGAGTAGGTTAAGAATCCCAAGTTTGGGATTAAAATGATAAGCGTTGAAATTAATGTTAATACTGTACGTCAATGCGTAAGTGGCTTTATATACTCATTCTTTGGGCACAAAACCCTAGACTCTCTTTTCCT
This sequence comes from Gastrolobium bilobum, assembly GCF_033153095.1. Taxonomy (NCBI): domain Eukaryota; kingdom Viridiplantae; phylum Streptophyta; class Magnoliopsida; order Fabales; family Fabaceae; genus Gastrolobium; species Gastrolobium bilobum. Next base: position 159,477 of record NW_026895766.1, on the reverse strand, counting down.
ACGTGACTTTGGGCGGTTGAGGGTCTTCAAACACTGTTCCATTGCTCTTCTTCTTTAATTCTTGAGCTTTGAAGCCTTTTCTTCCATTCCCTTCATCTAAACACTTGGTGTGAGTGAGAATCACCTTTGGGAGTGTGTTGGTGGCCTTGTTCTGGGTCTAGGGAGCTGTTCTTGTGGTGTTTAGTTGCTGACCTTGCTGTTTGGGGTTGTTGGAGCCATTGTCGTGGCACTTGGTGCACCAATGAGTGATCTTTGGGTGCAAGAACCAAACTTTGTTGGTCCATTTTCGTACTCCTTCTTGGTCTGAGTTTGAGGAGCTGTTGGTGAGCTCCAAGAGTCTTACATTCTGAGTTTGAAGTTTTGGGTAAGTTGTACCACCTTTGTTCTTGAGTTTTTATGCTTAAAGGAGATGTCTTGGTATGTTTAATGAGTTAAACATGTAACCAACAGTTGTATGAACCTTAATGTGCCTAAAAATGCATGCTTTAACGTGTATTAGTGTTAAAAATGGAACCTTGGAAGGATATTTTCGCGAAATGCAGAATCTGGGTTCTGTCGCGAAATATCCAGATATTTCATTGTGCATATCCAAATATTGATATCCGGATATGGGTATCCGGATATTGATATCCGAATATGGGGATCTGAATATCTGGATATGGATATCCGGATATTGGAAGAGAGATATCTGGATATGCCCCCGACGAATATCCGGATATTCTGGGATTTCGCAGAACAGTAGCTGCACTGTTCATATAGTAGGCTATTGGGGGTTTGTGGACCCTAGATTGATGAAGTTGAACTTCTATTTTAATTGAACTAAGTCAGAATCAAGTTGTTAAGGGCTTATGGCTTTGTGTGAAGCCTTAAGACATAAATCGTAAAAGGCAAAATGTAGTCTTTATGTTTATGCTTTTGAGCTTTGTTGTTGATATGTTTGCTGGTCCTAATCAGATTGTGATCTGTTGTGTGTTGGACTTGAGCTGTGTGGACTCTTGGCATTGGATAGTGAGCTTGCAAGGTAAGCTTTCGTGTCATCGGTTTAGCATGTTGAGGTTCCACCATGTCCCTTGGGGGTATGGTTTTATGCATACTGTGTTACATGCTTTTGATGTTTTAGAAATGTTGTTGAGCTGTTATATGCTAGTGCCTTTATGACATGCATGTGGTGTTTTACCTATACGGTAAGCCTGAGTATGTAGTACATACGATATGGTGAGGCTGTGGGTGAGGTGCAAGTGGTGTTCCTTGCACTATCTGTAGGTAATAGACGTATTCCTGCATTTCTCTAGCCAGTATAATAGTATTGACACACATGGCATGAATATCTGTTGCACTGCATTGAGTTTTGAGAACTTATACTGAATTACTGCTTTTAGAACTTATATTGTACATGTAAGTGAGCTTGGGGTGGAAGATCCTTGAGGACCCCTTGTCTTACTGAGATTTCTGGTTTAGAGATCTCACCCCACGTTTGGGGAATGCTTATTTCAGGTTCAGGTAATGCGGGGGTTGAGACCTCTAGTGGCAGGAGGCCAAAGCTTAGTTTATAGATGTTGCATGTTTATGCTGCTTATGCTGTTATGATTGGATGTTGGATCCTGTTTACTGTCTTATGCTTTTAGCTTCATTTTATGGATTTATATGTTGAGACTCTGTTGGTTATGCTGTTGAATTGGTGAGCATGGGGATTGTCCATGCCACTTAGACTTGATTATGTCGTGTTTTATTTGGAGTTGTAATAATGTATCAGGATATTGTCTGGATTACATGTTGTAATGCCGTGACTTAGATACTCACTTTATCTATATTATGAGGTATTCCAGTTAGATGTCTATTTGCATTACATAAATGCGATGTATTTTATGAAATTAATTAAGTACTCAACTTGGCTAAGTATAATGACGTCATAATTGAAAAGAAAAAGATATTCCGTATTTTAATTAAGCGCAGCTTAATACGATGATATGTTAACAAACCGGGTATACACAGGGTGTTATATTCAACCTCTTGAGATTCCGGAATGGAAATGGGAGAGCATTTCCATGGACTTCGTGGTGGGTTTGCCGAAGACTCAGGCTAGTTGTGACTCTATCTGGGTCATTGTGGACAGATTGACGAAGTCTGCCCACTTTCTTCTGGTAAAGGTGAGCTTCACTACTAAGCAGTTGGCCAGACTTTATGTTTGCGAGATTGTGAGACTTCACGGCGTGCCCGAGAGTATCATTAACGATAGGGACCCGAAGTTCACATCTCGGTTCTGGGAGGCGCTGCAGGAGGCTTTTGGTACGCAGTTGAGACTGAGTACAACCTATCACCCTCAGACTGAGCGGACCATCCAGACATTGGAGGACATGTTGGGGGCTTGCACTTTGGAGCAGGGTTCAGCATGGGATAGGTACCTTCCGTTGGTTGAATTCTCGTACAACAACAGTTTCCATGCTAGCCTGGGCATGGCACCCTACGAGGCGTTGTATGGCAGGAGGTGTCGGACTCCTACCTGCTGGTCTGAGGTTGGAGACAAGGAGCGTTTTGGCCTCGACTTTGTCTAAGATACTACCCAGCAGATCCAGTTGATCACGGAGAAACTGAAGCAGGCGCAGAATCGCCAGAAGAGTTACTACGATGTGAGGCATCGTCCACTAGAGTTCACTGAGGGTGAGCACGTGTTTGTGAGACTTTCGCCTGTCACCGGTGTTGGTCGGGCACTCGGAGTGAGGAAGCTGAGCCTGCGATTTATTGGGCCATACCAGATCCTTAGTAGAGTAGGACCTGTTGCCTACCGGCTTGCCTTGCCTCCAAACTTGGCCAACATCCAAGACGTGTTTCACGTGTCTCAGCTTCACAAATATGTAGCGGATCCTTTGCACGTGGTGCAACCGGATGATGTGGAGGTTCGGGAGAACCTAAAGACTCCCGTCGAACCACTCAAGATTCTCTATCGTGGCGAGAAGCAGCTGAAGAGCAAGATCATTCTAATGGTCAAAGTGCAGTAGACTGGGAGGACTCCTAAGGAGTGCAATTAGGAGAGAGAGGACGAGCTTCTCCGGCAGTATCCCGACTTCCGAGACAGGTATATTTTGATTTTGAGGACAAAATCTTAAAAAGGTGGGGTGAATGCAAGAACCCGCACCGTTAATTAAGGAAATTAATTAATAAATGTGAGAATTAGGAAATAATTCCATAATTGACCCTAATAATTATGATAAGGCTTAAATAATTATGGTAAGTGAGTAATAATGTTGAAAGTCATTTTTCTGACGAAAAGTGCAGATACCGGTTCTGCTACTCGGTATAAATGTGTACCGATGAAGTATCCCGAAAAATTATGAAAAATGTGTATATGTCACTAGAAAAATATGTAGGACTTGTAAAACAAGTTTCAAGTCAAAATAATGAGAACTGGTGCCAGAACGGATACTGGCTATGGAAAAGCGCTACAGGAAAGGTGCTGTGAGAAATAAAATAAAAATATGATAAATCTTAGAAAAATGAGTAGGTTCAGAATCCTAAGTTTGGGATTAAAATGCTAAGCGTAGCTATTAGTTCTAATACAGTGTGTTTAAAATTTAATGAGGTTATATAAGGGCATGGTACACACTTCTAGGTCAGATATTGTGCCTTATACGTAGGAAATTCCGAGCTTGAGAGTGCAGCCTCCTTCTCAACCATTCTCCATAGCTTTCTCCTCCAAAGAAACCATCTTTCTTCCTTTTCTCTTCACCAAAATCCCTTGTGTGAGTGAGAGGGGTCATTGGGAGTGAGTGGAAGGCTTTGTTTCTGAGTTGGGAGTTCTGTTTTTCTAGATTCTTGGGGTTGACTTCATGGTGGGAGTTGTGGGAGCCTTTGTGGTGGCATTTTGAGCTTCAAGAAGCCATCTATAGTGTGAAAGAGCTAAGCATTGGTGGCCAAATTCGTATTCTGTGAAATCAGAAGCTTGAGGAGCTGTTTGGTGAGCTCCAAGAGCATTTCTTCCTTTGTTTTGAAGCCTTGGGTATGTTCCCTAACTTGTTCATGATTTTTAATGAGTTAAAGTTTGAGTCTTGGCATGTAATATATTAAACTGAAGTAACCAACACGTATATGAACCTATATATGCCTAAAAATGGATTCTTGGACGTATAATAATGGTAAAAGTTGGACCTTTGAGTGATATCTTCGCGAAAATGCAGAACTGCATTCTGTCGCGAAATATCCGGATATGGGGTCTCTGATATCCGAATATGGATATCCGGATATGATATCCGGATATGGGATATCCGGATATGGCCTCGACTTATATCCGAATATTCTGGGTTTTCGTGAACAGTAACGGTACTGTTCATACAGAACTGAGTATGGGTTTGTGGACCCTAGATTGTGGATGTTGGACTTCTGTAATAATTGAACTAAGTCAGAATCAAGTGATTAAAGGCTTGGGGCTTTGTGAGAAGCCTTAAGACTTGGAACGTAAAGGAAAGACATTGTCATTATGTCTTATGCTTGTATGTTTGAATATTGATATGATTGTTGGTCCGAAACAGATTGTGATTATGCTGTTAGTGGACATTGAGCTAGTGTGGACTCTTGGCATTGGATAGTTAACTTGCAAGGTAAGCTTTCGTGTCCTCAGTTTAGCTATTGTTTGTTCCACCATGTCCCATGGGGGGATGGTTATATGCATGATGTGTTTTCATGTATTGTTTTGCTGAAATGCTATTGAACTGTTAAGTGCAAATGCTATATGATATGTATGTGGTGTTCCGTCTAAATAGGAAGCCATGGGGTGGTCCCGTGGGCAGGTACAGCATGGGCTTGTATTATGTGGGTAATAGACGTATTCATGCATTTCTCTTATCAGTAGAATAGTTATAACACACATGACATGAATATTTGTTGCATTGCACTGATTTTGGAACTTATACTATTGAACTGCTTTTGAACTTATATTGCACATGTAAGTGAGCTTGGGGTGGAAGATCCTTGAGGACCCCTTGTTTTACTGAGATTTCTTTTTAGAGATCTCACCCCACGTTTGGGCACTATTTCAAGTTCAGGTAATGCGGGAGTTGATGCCTCTAGCGGCAGGAGGTCGGAGCTTAGCTGATATTGCTGATTACATGATACCATGCCTTGGATACTGACATTGCTTTATATTTGATATTATTATGTTGCTGTTGTTGAGACTATGTTGGGCCTTGTTGCCTTTATTTGGTGAGCATGTGGTTTGTCCATGCCACATTTGATTATGTATTGTCGTTCAGTTTTGAGTTGTATAAACTATCAGGGTTGTCCGGCTTACGTGTTGTAATGTCGTGACTAGAGACACAGTTAATGATCTTAATCATGATAAGATGTTATTCAGTTTAGATATCTGTCTATTTGCAATTTACATACAGGAAATGTTTTGGAAATGAATTAAGTAATTCAACTTGGCTAAGTATAATGACGTCATAATTGAACAGAAAAAGTTATTCCGCATTTTAAATTAAGCGTGGCTTAATACGATGACATGTTAACAAACCGGGTCAACACGAGGTGTTACAGCTGTGGCAGGGTGATGGCAACAACGGTGGTTGTATAGATGGTGGCAGGGTGATAGTGACAATGATGGAGTTGGTGGCAACGACGGTGATATGGTGGTGGTCGTGGCGGCCAATGAAGCACGGACACACACAAATTGTAAAAAATGCGTGTCGGTGTGACAAACGTCCGACACGCGGTTAATATTTTGGAACACGCAATCAACGCTCTGACAACACGTTCTGACACGCTTTTCCGACACGCAGTCAGTGTAAGAACCTGCACCGTTAATTCAGGAATTTAATTAATTAATTATGAGATTAATGAGATAATTCCATAATTGAACATAATAATTATTAGAGGACTTAAATAATTATAGTAAGTGCTTAATAATATTGAAATTCGATTTTCTGACAAAAAGTGCAGATACCGATTCTGCCTCACGGTATAAATGCGTACTGATGAAGTATCCCGGAAAATTATAAAAAAGTGTGTATATATTATTAGAATAATATATAGGACTAGTATAACAAGTTTGAAGTCAAAATAATGAGAATTGGGTGTCAGAATTGATACCGGTTTCGTAAAAGCGCGTACCGACAAAGTGTTGCGAAAAATAAAATAAAAATATGACTAATCTTATTAAAATGGATAGGTTCAGAATCCAAAGTTTTAGATTAAAATTCTAAGCGTAGCTATTAGTCCTAATACAGTGGGATTAAACTTAAGCGCACCTATAAATACATGGGCACAAGGCCCTAGGTCAGAAATCCCCTCCTCCTACGTGACATTTTCTGAGTTTTGGTGGCAGCCACCTTCTTCCCTCCATTGAAGCTCCAAGAGAGCACCTTTTTCCTTACTTTCTTTACCAAAGTTCCTTGGGTGAGTGTGCTCTAGCCTTGGGTGGTTATAGAGTCAGTTTGGGTGAGTGAGGGTTGCTGACTTGTGGTGAGGTGTTGTGGGAGTCTTGTGATTGGTGTAACACCCTATGTATACCCGGTTTGTTCACATGTCATCGTATTAAGCCATGCTTAATTAAAAATGCGGAATATTCTTTTTCTTTTCAATTATGACGTCATTAAACTTAGCCAAGTTGATTACTTAAGCAATTTCATAAAAACATCGTCTGTATGTAAATTGCAAAAGACAGCTAATTGAAATACCTCATAGATAAATAAGTGAGTATCTAAGTCACGGATCTACAACACGTAGTCCAGACAATATCCTGATACAATTATTACAACTCAGATCCAACTAAAACATAGTCAAGTCAACGTGGCATGGACAATCCCCATGCTCACCAAATAGGCAACATAATCAACAGAGTCTCAACAGAGTAATCCATGACATGAAGATAAAAGCATGAAGCAGTAAACATGATTTAGCATCCAATCATAAACGACATAATCAACATAATCAACAAGTATCAACTATCAACTAAGCTTTGGCCTCCTGCGACAAGAGGTCTCAACCCCCGCATTACCTGAACTTGAAATAAGTGCCCCAAGCGTGGGGTGAGATCTCTAAACAGAAATCTCAGTAAGACATGGGGTCCAAAAGGATCTTCCACCCCAAGCTCACTTACATGTGGAACATAAGTTGAAAAGTAATTTAAACAATATAAGTTCCAAAACTATGCAGTGCAACAGATAATCATGCCATGTGTGTTATCACTATTCTACTGGCCAGAGAAATGCAGGACGTACGTCTACAACCCCACAATAAGTACAAGGAACACCGCTTGCACCTCACCTACAGCCTCACCATCTTATATGTCCCCACATACTCAGGCTTACCGTATAGGTGGAACACCACATGCATATCATAAAGGCACCCGCATATAACAGCTCAATAGCATTTATCAAAACAATACATGAAAACAACATCATGCATATAAACCATCCCAACATGGGACATGGTGGAACCAACAATGGCTAAATCGAGGACACAAAATCTTACCTTGCAAGCTAGCTATCCAAGCCAAAAGTCCACACTAGATCAATGTCCACACACAGCAGAATCACAATATGTTTTGGACCAGCAATCATATCAATATTCGAACATACAAGCATATGACATAAAGACAACGTCATCCCTTTACTTTTCATGTCTTAAGGCTTCTCACAAAGCCACAAGCCCTTAATCACTTAGATTCAGACTTAACTAATCAATACAGAAGCTCAACTTAACCAATCTAGGGTCCACAAACCCCAAACATTGTTCTATATGAACAGTGCAACTACTATTCTTCGAAAATCCAGAATATTCGGATATTTTACGGGGACATATCCGGATATCAATATCCGGTATCATATCCGGATATCCATATTCGGATATCTCAAAGATTATATCTGTAAGAACCCTCACCGTTAATTAAGGAAGTTAATTAATTAATTATGAGAAATTAGGAAATAATTCCATAATTGACCTAAATAATTATGATAAGGCTTAAATAATAGTGGTAAGTGATTAATAATGCTGAAATTCACTTTTCTGACGAAAAGTGCAGATACCGGTTCTGCTACTCGATATAAATGCGTACCGATGAAGTATCCTTGAAATTTATGAAAAATGTGTATATGTCATTAGAATAATATATAGGACTTGTAAAATATAACAACCCTAAATATTGTATCATGATTAATGAAGAATTATGATAATTAATAAACGAGACATTTCAGATGAAATAGTTTATGATTAAGTAAATTAGAAGTATGGGTCCAATGGACCAAAGACATAAGCATTAGGGATCCAATGAATTCATGGATCAAAGTATAACCCAACAAAGGAAGTTTTAATTCCATTTAATGTGGACAAGTCCAAGTGATACAAAGAAAGCTCTATATGATAAAGTAAAGTCCAATAAGGTAAATGAAACCCAAATCAAGTTAAAGCTCAAAGTAAGGCCATGACATAATAAACCTAAAGAAGTACTATATGACTAGGAATTAAATTAGAATTCTTTCCCTACAAGCAAGAAGCCCACGATTTTACTAGAGAAAACAAGCTCTAAGAAGTCAATTTAAAGTGTCATAAAATCATGGAAAAATAGGCACAAATTAGGTCAGGTTAATAGGTTAAAGGTCCATAATCTTAAGGAATAAATCATGGTCCAAAATAAAAGGAAATCTTTTCCTTCCAAGCATTTAAAATCCGCGGCCTAGGTGTAGGAAATGAATTTGATTTTATTTGATTTTCAAGCCATTAAATGCAAATCGAATTTCCTTAAGTCAAGCCAGTCAAATTCCTTTAAACAAGGAAGTTAGGATTATGATGATTAGTAGTCAATCACTTTCCCTAAATCAAGCAAATTGATGACAATATGTCAATCAATCAAATAATTCTGTTTCTTAAATCAAGGAAGCAACCTTTATGACGATTAGTCACAGCTCATCAATCCCTTAAATCAAGGGAGCAACTTTTAATGACGATTAGTCACACATCATCAATTCCTTAAATCAAGCAATCACTAAATTTCCTTAATCAAGGAAATTGACATCATGTTCTTGTCCCTAAATTAAGCAATCTAACCTATGACAACAAATCACCACCTTACTCTCATTTAATGTGATCGAAACCTACCAGCAATCAAGTAATGGCAAGGCTTCTAGGTTGCCTATTTGAACAAGCTTTAGTCTCTCCTTTTCCCTCTATAGCCGCGGCACTACCAAAGGAAAGAACAAAGAGTTTAGTTCATTTTGTGAAGTCCATGAATGCTTCGAAATGGTGAGTGTGTTAGTGAGAAATACCTAATTGTTCCAAGATCAAATACAAGCCTGGATCTTAGCCCTTCTTCCTAACAATTCCACCAAAGAACCCTTCATCTCTAAGCAAGAAAATCCCTCTTCTCCTCTCTTTAAGCTTGCGGCCTTGTATGTTCAAGGAGGAAGGAAGTTCATTCAAGAAGATTCAAGGTAGTCAAAGGTCAAGAAGTGTTTCCTTAAGTCGTTGATCATCATCAAAGGTAAGCCTATGAACCTTCTTGGTTAGGAATGACATGTAAAAGCATGAAAGTGATATCCTAAGTATATGATCCCTAGAAGGCCGAACCATGTATGATAATTATAAGCATGAAGAGATGTTTAAATGATATGAAAGATGATGAAATGATGATGTTAGATTAGCATGTTTAGTAGCCTAGGTTCTAAATCAATTTTGCATGATCATAACCTTAGTTGGCCGAATATATAAGATGATGTTTTGAATGATGCTCTAGGATTTAAATATGATAAATTATCAATAATGTTAGAAGCATGTTTTAGAAGTAATCCCTTAGGTATTTTAGGGCAATAAGGCCGAATGGTATGTAGCTAAAAGAGGTTTTATTTGATTAATGTTGAAAGGATCTAACCATGTTAAGTTAATAATATAATTGAAAGCATGTTTTAAAAATTATATTCCTAGATGTTTATCTATGCTGGCCGAACCTATACATGCCTAGAATGAAATCTTTAATAATTCTATTAAGTGTTATGATGACCTAATAATGTCCTAAAACCTACACAAGTGGGTAAGTAAGCAAAACAACTCCTCTAGGTAATTAAACCTGCAAAGCCGAGACCTATACATGGATAAAACACAAATGTTGAATGTTATATAAGTTACTAAAAGATGATATGATGATGTTAGGGAGTCAAGGGAGCAAACAGGCAAGTAAAGAGATCAAAAGTTGAAAGTATACAAGTAAAGAACGACAAGCACTGTAAGTGTTTACAGTTGTTGAAGTAATCTCTCTATGTATGCCACCATTATGAAACTATGATAAGTTATGGTCTGACTGCAATATGTTTATAGTGCTTTACATTATGTGATTATTATATTTTTGAAACTTAAAACCATGCTATTAAATGTTGGCCTGTGCACTGATACTCCAGTTGCAACCTGACGAGGACTCTGGGTATCTCTGTAAGTCCGTAAAAGCCGGCAGGAATATGATGATGATGATGATGGCATGATATTTTTATATGATGATGTTAAATGTTCCATTTTGTATTGTTATTATAAACTGTTGCAGGAGTAAGCGTCATAGTTGGAGAATGCTCCAGCTGTGAACCTTACTGAGATTTTCCCCAAAATCTCACCCCCCTTGACCACCCATTTCAGGAAAAGATAAAAGAAAGTAATAAGAAAGTTATGTGGGAAAGAAAGGGTAAGAGACTAGTACGTAAAGAAGAAGAAACTCCACCTACCTGGGAAGAGAAACTAAAGGATCTAACAGATAGAGGCCTATGGACTGAGGCTATGAAATTATTAATAGAAGCTTTTCCACATTATGATTTCGATGAAGCACTAAGTACACAATGGCTAGAGGAACCACAACCACATTATGACTGGGCTTATGATGCGGCATAAATTATGTTTTTATTTATGATTAGTTAATCTTTTTGGGATTACATTAAATAATGTTTAGTGTTATTTATTTTGTATTGACGTTTTAACGCTTTTAATTTTATATGGAATAAGTATGGTTATGTGTTTCCATTCCGCACTCTGATATTTGCATTCGTAAAGTTTAAATTTAGACTTCCGCGCGTTGAATGCATGATGAAGGTGCACCCTATATGTATTTACATTTGGGGTGTTACATTTATGGTATCAGAGCAAAATTTCGGATTAGGATGGAACACTAACCATTTGCTGTATCTATGTACAGCAAGATGCCTCCACGAAGAACCCCTACGCAAGATATACAAGGACAAATTAACACGTTGCGGGACACCATCACCCAATTACAAACCAACACGGGAGATATGTTTCAGAATATAATGAATGAGATCAGAAGGAACCCAAATGCTAATGCAAACAATAACGGAGCAAGCGGCTCGGGAACAGGAGCCGGGGGTCATGGTGAAGGACCCCGACCTCCTCCAGGAAACGGTGCGGCAGGTCAAGATAACCAAGGACTACTGTTGACGTTTAGAAAGCACAAACCACCCTCCTTTCAAGGAAGTCCTGACTCAATGGCAGCTGTACAATGGCTGCAAGCAATGGACAAGATTTTCGAGTTATAATGCACCGACGATCAGAAGGTGCTATTCTCGACGTACATGCTGGAAGGAGATGCTCACCACTGGTGGGCGAATGTGTCCCAACCGTTGGAAATGCAGAATGCGGTTATAACTTGGGCCGTGTTCGAGGAAATGTTCTTGGAGAAATACTTTCCGATGTCAATCCGGGATAGTAAACAAGGAGAATTTGACAAACTGGTTCAAGGAACGATGACGGTGGACCAGTATCATGCTAAGTTTAATGAGTTACTAAGATTGGTAACGTCCAGAGGAGCAATGCCTTTACCAGACTTTCTGATGGCGAAGTTTCAAAGGGGTCTGAATCCCAGAATTGCTGAGCTAGTAGCCGGCAACGACCCATGTGACTTTGCAACCCTAATCAATCGATGCAGAAGAGTGGAAGCTATTGGCCAACAGAAGAAACCCGTGGAAGCTAGCGGGAATGGTTATAAAGGAAAGACTGGACCATGGCGAGGAAACAACGGAGGAAAGCCCTGGCAGCCCAGGCGAGATGACAACAAGTTCAAGAGACCCGAAAACTACCGGGGAAACAACAGCCACAACAACAAACCTCCGAACTGTCCAAAATGCAAGAAGCCCCATTACGGTAACTGTCTAAGTGGAACCCCAAACTGCTACAAGTGTGGAAAAGAAGGACACTATGTCAAGAACTGTCCACTATGGGGAAACCAACAAGCAACAGAAGAAGCACCAAGGATGGGCAGAGTTTACACCCTTGATCAACACACGGCAGACCAGGCAGCTGAACTGGTCAAAGGTACGATCTATATTTGCCATGAAAATTTAGATGTACTATTTGATTCTGGTGCTACGAATTCTTTTGTCGCCGATTATGTGGCGAAAGCGTACGATTTATTTACTGATAGACTGCAAGTACCTATGCGGATCATGACCGCGACGGGAAAAGTTGCTAAGGCGTACCTACTATGTAGAGACGTCGCATTTATCTATGAAGGAAAGAAGTACAAACAGGACTTCATAGTCCTCCCACTAGAGAAGATCAATGTGATTCTAGGGATGGACTGGCTCGCCAAGCAGCGAGTGGTGATTGACTGCAGCAATCGCAGTTTGATTATCGGCAAAGAAGGAGCGGAAGAAAACTCAGCGTCTGAAACAGGAGAATGCTCCATGATGATGATGGGGACTCTTGTAGGAGAAGAAGAGATACCACTGTCCAACATTCTAGTGGTTAAGGAGTTTGAGGATGTTTTTCCCGATGATATCACCAATTTCCCTCCAGAACGAGAGGTACAATTTTCAATTGAGCTAGTACCGGGAACTGGGCCAATTTCAATTGCGCCCTACCGTATGTCACCACTTGAACTTGTGGAATTAAAGAAGCAATTGGAAGACTTAATAAAGAAAAATTTTATCAGACCCAGTGTGTCTCCATGGGGAGCGCCAATATTATTTGTGAAGAAGAAGGACGGGTCAATGAGACTATGCACGGATTACCGACAGCTCAACAAGGTTACTGTGAAGAACAAGTACCCACTGCCTCGTATTGAGGACTTAATTGATCAGCTGAGAGGTGCAAGAGTATTTTCAAAGATCGATCTCCGATCAGGATATCATCAGATCCGGATCAAGCCGGAAGACGTTCCGAAGACAGCATTCAGATCAAGATATGGGCACTACGAGTACCTGGTCATTCCTTTCGGACTGACAAATGCCCCAGCAGTGTTCATGGGGTATATGAATCAAATATTCAAACCTTATCTGGATCAATTTGTTGTCGTGTTTATCGATGACATATTGAAATACTCAAAGAGCAAGGAGGAGCATGAGGAGCATTTGAGAATCGTGCTGCAAATATTACGGGAGAAACAGCTATACGCCAAACCATCCAAATGTGAATTTTGGCTGCCCGAGATTCAATTCCTTGGGCATGTGATATCAGATAAAAGAGTAGCGGTGGACCCCAGTAAAATCAAAGCAGTAGTTGACTGGGAGCGACCCAAGACGGTCACAGAGATAAGAAGCTTTCTTGGATTGGCAGGGTATTATAGAAGATTTATTGAAGGATTCTCGAAGCGGGTGTTACCACTCACCCGATTGACAAGGAAGGAAGTCCCTTTTGTGTGGACTGATGAATGCGAAGTTTGCTTTCAGGAGTTAAAGAAGATGCTGACGACAGCCCCAGTGCTGACATTACCAAACCCTGAAGAACCATTTGAAGTTTATTGTGATGCCTCAAAGATGGGTTTGGGATGTGTGCTTATGCAAAATGGCAGACCAGTCGCGTACGCATCTCGACAGTTGAAGTCACATGAAGAGAATTATCCCACTCATGATCTTGAGTTGGCAGCAATCGTATTTGCTTTGAAGATATGGCGTCATCACTTATACGGTGCTACTACGACAGTATATAGTGACCACAAAAGCCTCAAGTACTTATTTGATCAGAAGGAGCTGAACATGAGACAGCGCCGATGGATGGAATTCCTGAAAGATTATGACTTTGAACTAAAGTATCATCCCGGCAAGGCAAATGTAGTTGCTGATGCCTTGAGCAGAAAAGTCAGAGGAATTGCAAGTATTATGATAGCCGAACAACAATTGATTGAAGATTTCCGAGATTTAAATCTCGCAGTGGTAAACAGTGAATGCGGACAGGAATATTACGCAGTACAAATCCAAGATGAACTCTTAGAGAGGATCAAGGAAGCCCAACAAGCCGTAGATTGTTTGAAACGGTTAAGAAATCAATCTGGAGTTAGTTTAAATCAACAAGGTATAATTACCTTTCAAGGGAAAATTGTCGTCCCTACACGACTCTTGAGAGATGAAGTGATGGAAATAGCCCACAAGAGTCAGTACTCGATTCACCCAGGAGCCACCAAAATGTACGCAGACATGAAGAATAATTTCTGGTGGAAAGGAATGAAGAGAGATGTTGGAAGATTCGTAAGCAAATGTATGGTGTGCCAGAAAGTAAAGATAGAGCATCAACGACCAGCGGGCACCCTACAGCCCTTGCATATTCCCGAATGGAAATGGCAAAGTATTTCTATGGACTTTGTAACCAGTCTACCCAGAACTCAAGCAGGCTACGATGCCATCTGGGTAGTGGTCGACAGATTGACCAAGTCAGCATACTTTATACCGGTGAAAGGAACGTACACGACAGAGAAGCTGGCTCAAATTTATGTGAAGGAGATTGTAAGACTGCACGGAGTACCAGAAAGTATAATCAGTGATCGGGATCCTAAGTTTACATCCCGATTCTGGTATTCATTACAGCAGGCGTTCGGAACTCAATTACGATTGAGTACGGCATACCATCCGCAGACAGACGGACAGACTGAAAGAACAATACAGACACTGGAAGACATGTTAAGAGCTTGCGCTTTAGAAAGAGAAGGTTGTTGGGATCAGTATCTGCCTTTGGCAGAATTTTCTTACAACAACAGTCATCATGCAAGTATAGGAATGGCCCCGTATGAAGCTCTGTATGGAAGAAGGTGTCGAACACCTGTATGCTAGGAAGAAGTGGGCGATAAAGAAATGTTTGGGCCAGATATGGTGAACGAAACAACTAAGCAGATAAAGATGATTCGTGACAGGATGCAGAAGGCTCAGGACAGACAAAAGAGTTATTATGATTTGAAGCACCGACCCCTAGACTTTGAAGTAGGGGAACATGTATTTGTTAAGCTCTCTCCTATTACAGGTATTGGAAGAGCACTCGGTGTAAGAAAGTTAAGTCCGCGTTATATCGGTCCTTATCAGATTCTGAAAAGGGTGGGGCCGGTAGCTTATCAGTTGGCATTACCTCCAAATTTGGCAAATCTTCACGATGTATTTCATGTTAGCCAATTGAAGAAATATGTAGCCGATCCCTCACATGTTGTATTACCGGATGAAGTGGAAGTACGACCTAATTTGAAGATCCCGGTGGTACCAATCAAGATTCTGGATAGAGAAGAGAAGCAGCTTCGCATCAAGGTGATACCCATGGTAAAAGTGCAATGGCAAGGAAGAACTCCCGAAGAAGCAACTTGGGAGCGAGAAGATGAGATTAGAGAGAAGTACCCCGAGTTATAGTAATTTTCGGGACGAAAATTTTATTAGTGGGGGAGGATATAACAACCCTAAATATTGTATCATGATTAATGAAGAATTATGATAATTAATAAACGAGACATTTCAGATGAAATAGTTTATGATTAAGTAAATTAGAAGTATGGGTCCAATGGACCAAAGACATAAGCATTAGGGATCCAATGAATTCATGGATCAAAGTATAACCCAAGAAAGGAAGTTTTAATTCCATTTAATGTGGACAAGTCCAAGTGATACAAAGAAAGCTCTATATGATAAAGTAAAGTCCAATAAGGTAAATGAAACCCAAATCAAGTTAAAGCCCAAAGTAAGGCCATGACATAATAAACCTAAAGAAGTACTATATGACTAGGAATTAAATTAGAATTATTTCCCTACAAGCAAGAAGCCCACGGTTTTACTAGAGAAAACAAGCTCTAAGAAGTCAATTTAAAGTGTCATAAAATCATGGAAAAATAGGCACAAATTAGGTCAGGTTAATAGGTTAAAGGTCCATAATCTTAAGGAATAAATCATGGTCCAAAATTAAAGGAAATCTTTTCCTTCCAAGCATTTAAAATCCGCGGCCTAGGTGTAGGAAATGAATTTGATTTTATTTGATTTTCAAGCCATTAAATGCAAATCGAATTTCCTTAAGTTAAGCCAGTCAAATTCTTTTAAACAAGGAAGTTAGGATTATGATGATTAGTAGTCAATCACTTTCCCTAAATCAAGCAAATTGATGACAATATGTCAATCAATCAAATAATTCTGTTTCTTAAATCAAGGAAGCAACCTTTATGACGATTAGTCACAGCTCATCAATCCCTTAAATCAAGGGAGCAACTTTTAATGACGATTAGTCACACATCATCAATTCCTTAAATCAAGCAATCACTAAATTTCCTTAATCAAGGAAATTGACATCATGTTCTTGTCCCTAAATTAAGCAATCTAACCTATGACAACAAATCACCACCTTACTCTCATTTAATGTGATCGAAACCTACCAGCAATCAAGTAATGGCAAGGCTTCTAGGTTGCCTATTTGAACAAGCTTTAGTCTCTCCTTTTCCCTCTATAGCCGCGGCACTACCAAAGGAAAGAACAAAGAGTTTAGTTCATTTTGTGATGTCCATGAATGCTTCGAAATGGTGAGTGTGTTAGTGAGAAATACCTAATTGTTCCAAGATCAAATACAAGCCTGGATCTTAGCCCTTCTTCCTAACAATTCCACCAAAGAACCCTTCATCTCTAAGCAAGAAAATCCCTCTTCTCCTCTCTTTAAGCTTGCGGCCTTGTATGTTCAAGGAGGAAGGAAGTTCATTCAAGAAGATTCAAGGTAGTCAAAGGTCAAGAAGTGTTTCCTTAAGTCGTTGATCAGCATCAAAGGTAAGCCTATGAACCTTCTTGGTTAGGAATGACATGTAAAAGCATGAAAGTGATATCCTAAGTATATGATCCCTAGAAGGCCGAACCATGTATGATAATTATAAGCATGAAGAGATGTTTAAATGATATGAAAGATGATGAAATGATGATGTTAGATTAGCATGTTTAGTAGCCTAGGTTCTAAATCAATTTTGCATGATCATAACCTTAGTTGGCCGAATATATAAGATGATGTTTTGAATGATGCTCTAGGATTTAAATATGATAAATTATCAATAATGTTAGAAGCATGTTTTAGAAGTAATCCCTTAGGTATTTTAGGGCAATAAGGCCGAATGGTATGTAGCTAAAAGAGGTTTTATTTGATTAATGTTGAAAGGATCTAACCATGTTAAGTTAATAATATAATTGAAAGCATGTTTTAAAAATTATATTCCTAGATGTTTATCTATGCTGGCCGAACCTATACATGCCTAGAATGAAATCTTTAATAATTCTATTAAGTGTTATGATGACCTAATAATGTCCTAAAACCTACACAAGTGGGTAAGTAAGCAAAACAACTCCTCTAGGTAATTAAACCTGCAAAGCCGAGACCTATACATGGATAAAACACAAATGTTGAATGTTATATAAGTTACTAAAAGATGATATGATGATGTTAGGGAGTCAAGGGAGCAAACAGGCAAGTAAAGAGATCAAAAGTTGAAAGTATACAAGTAAAGAACGACAAGCACTGTAAGTGTTTACAGTTGTTGAAGTAATCTCTCTATGTATGCCACCATTATGAAACTATGATAAGTTATGGTCTGACTGCAATATGTTTATAGTGCTTTACATTATGTGATTATTATATTTTTGAAACTTAAAACCATGCTATTAAATGTTGGCCTGTGCACTGATACTCCAGTTGCAACCTGACGAGGACTCTGGGTATCTCCGTAAGTCCGTAAAAGCCGGCAGGAATATGATGATGATGATGATGGCATGATATTTTTATATGATGATGTTAAATGTTCCATTTTGTATTGTTATTATAAACTGTTGCAGGAGTAAGCGTCATAGTTGGAGAATGCTCCAGCTGTGAACCTTACTGAGATTTTCCCCAAAATCTCACCCCCCTTGACCACCCATTTCAGGAAAAGATGAAAGAAAGTAATAAGAAAGTTATGTGGGAAAGAAAGGGTAAGAGACTAGTACGTAAAGAAGAAGAAACTCCACCTACCTGGGAAGAGAAACTAAAGGATCTAACAGATAGAGGCCTATGGACTGAGGCTATGAAATTATTAATAGAAGCTTTTCCACATTATGATTTCGATGAAGCACTAAGTACACAATGGCTAGAGGAACCACAACCACATTATGACTGGGCTTATGATGCGGCATAAATTATGTTTTTATTTATGATTAGTTAATCTTTTTGGGATTACATTAAATAATGTTTAGTGTTATTTATTTTGTATTGACGTTTTAACGCTTTTAATTTTATATGGAATAAGTATGGTTATGTGTTTCCATTCCGCACTCTGATATTTGCATTCGTAAAGTTTAAATTTAGACTTCCGCGCGTTGAATGCATGATGAAGGTGCACCCTATATGTATTTACATTTGGGGTGTTACATAAAACAAGTTTCAAGTTAAAATAATGAGATCTGCTGCCAGAACTGATACAGGCTATGTAAAAGCGCGTACCGGAAAGGTGCCCGCGAAAAATAAAATAAAAATATGATAAATCTTCGAAAAATGAGTAGGTTCAGAATCCCAAGTTTGAGATTAAAATGCTAAGCATATCTTTTATTGCTAATACTGTGTGTTTAATTTTATGTGAGCTATAAATACTCATTTTGGCTCAAAACCCTAGGCATTTGGTAACTTCTACGTGAGTGGTGGCTGGTCAGGGTGTGTGTGCACTGTTCCATTGCTGGTCTCCTTCACCTTGTGAGCCTAGTGGCCTCTCTTGCTTGTTTCTTCATTGAATCTTCTCCCAAACACTTTAGTGAGTAAGGGCTGGCCTTGGTTGTGAGTAGGGAACCTTTTTCTGAGTTTAGGTTCAGAGTTTGTGAGGCTTACAGGGCTGTGATTCTGAGTTGTGAGGGTAAAACCTTTGTTCTTGTCTTTTGTGGTGCCAAGAAGTGATCTTTTGGCTTAAAGAACCAAGCTTGGTGGTCAAATTCGTGTCTTTCCAAAGTCAGAACCTTGGAGCTGATTTAGAGCTCCAAGTTACCTCATTTTCGGATTTTTGAAACCTTAGAGGTATATATGATCACCTCTTTGTCATTTTGATGAGTTTAACTTGTTTAATCGATTAAAAAGTGAAACTTTAACCATTTGAGTAAAGAAATGTGTTTCTGAGTTCATAACATGGTAATGAATATCTATTTAGGGAGTCATTGGACTCCCAATCGCTTTTGGACCCTTAAATTTGGGATTATGCAGATCACTGTTCGTCTTTCTGCATTCTGGTGAAGAAGTATTCGAATACTTTTCATATAGTATTCGAATACTTGTTCACTGGTAGTCGATTACTCCTTGCAGGAGTATTGGAATACTTTTCTGGGAAGAAAAGTATTCGGATACCTTTGAAGAAGTATTCGAATACTGGAAAGTATTCGAATACAGTGAGGTTTGGTATTCAGATATTGTGGTATTCAGATACTGGGGGGAAAAGTATTCAGATACTTGTAAGTATGTGAATACTTAAATGAAAGTAATCGAATACTTTCTGGAGACAAGGAGTATTCGAATACTCATCGAGGAGTATTCGCATACCTCCTGCAGAAATAGCATGAAATGACTTAAAATGAGTAAGAAAGCCATAATCACTTAATGTAATCTTGAGCATTGATTATTGATGATTGATTACTGTATAAACAGATTGTGATTGTGTTGTTTGTGGGCCTTGAGCTTGTGTAGACTCTTGGCTTGGATTGTTAGCTTGCAAGGTAAGCTTTCGTGTCCTCGGTTTAGCCATTGTGGGGTTCTACCATACCCCATGGGGGAATGGTTTATATGCATGATGTGTTTACATGCTTTGATAAATGAAAATGTTGTTGAGCTTTATGTGAAATTGCTTAAAATATGTATGTGTTGTTCCACTTGGACGGTTAGCCTGAGTATGTAGCGTCATACAAGACGGTGACACTGTGGGTGGGTGCAAGTAGCATCTTGCATTAGCGTGGGTAATAGACGTATTCCTACACTCTCTGGCCAGTAGATTAGTTATAACACACATGACATGATTATCTGTTGCATTGCACTATTTTGGAACTTATATTGTTGAACTGTTTTTGGAACTTATATTGCACATGTAAGTGAGCTTGGGGTGGAAGATCCTTGAGGACCCCTTGTCTTACTGAGATTTATGTTCAGAGATCTCACCCCACGTTTGGGACGCTTATTTCAGGTTCACATAATCCAAGGGTTGAGACCTCTAGCGGCAGGAGGCTAGAGCTTAGTTGATTGTCATGTTTGCTGATTATGTTGATGCACCTGCTTAGTGTTATGCTTTCCCATTATCATGCTTATAGCTTCATTTGATGTTTTGTTGAGACTCTGTTGTTTATGTCGTCTATTTGGTGAGCATGGGGTTTGTCCATGCCACGTTGACTTGACCTTATGTTTTTAGTTATGAGATGTAATAATGTATCAGGATATTGTCCGGACCACGTGTTGTGGATCCGTGACTTAGATACTCACTTATTTATCTATTGAGGTATTTCAGTTAGCTGTCTTTTGCAATTTACATACAGGATATGTTTTTATGAAATTGAGTAAGTAATCAACTTGGCTAAGTTTAATGACGTCATAATTGAAAAGAAAAAGAATATTCCGCATTTTATATTAAGCGCCGCTTAATATGATGATATGATAACAAACCGGATATATACGAGGTGTTACAATATCCGGATATCAATATCCGGATATCATATCCGGATATTTCGCGACAGAATGCAGATTCTACATTTCGCGAGATATCCTTCCCAAAGGTGGTTTATTTCATGCATACAGAAGCTCAAACATGCGATTTAAGGTGTGTTTAACATTACCCAACCTAAGGTTATCATCTTAAGTTCATTACATGCATCAAGGTTCCAGTTTTAACTAAGAAAGCTCAATGACAAGGGTGGTGATCATACCACAAGCTCAAAACAGAGCAAAAAGATGCTCTTGGAGCTCTCTCTTCAGCTCCAAATATGCTGACTTGCTAGGGTACGAAAATGGCACACCCCCAAGGCTCCTCCTCACCAAAAAAAAGGTTTCTCGGACCAACACCATCAAGACACAAGCTCACAACCAACTCAAACAATAAAGTCAGCCCCGCAACTCTACACACAGTAGCTAGACATCCAGAAAAAGGCTACCTCTCACCCTCACAATGCTACACACAAGTGTTTACAAGGAGAAAGAGTGAAGAATCAAGCAAAAGATGGCAACTTGGCTCACAAGAGGTGGAGGAAGACAATAGAACAGTGTTTTCTGGTCAGCCACCTAAGGAGTCTCACGTAGGAACTGGTACATGCCTAGGTTTTGTGCTAAAATACATATATATCCACTAAAGAATTAAACACATAGTATTGTCATTAATTGCTACGCTTAGCTTTTTAATCCCAAACTTAGGATTCTGAACCTACTCAATTTTCTAATATTTATCATATTTTTATAATATTTTTCGCAAAACCTTTCTGGTACTTGCTTTTCCATAGCCAGTATCAGTTCTGGCACCAGTTCTCATTATTTTAACTTGAAACTTGAAATCACAGTCCTACATATTATTCTAGGAATATATACTCACTTTTCATAATTTTCCGGGATACTTTGCCGGTACGCACTTATACCGCGAGCAGAACCGGCATCTGCACTTTTCATCAGAAAAGCGACTTTCAGCATTATTACTCACTTACTATAATTTTTAAAGCCTCATAATAATTGTTAGGGTCAATTATGGAATTATTTCCTAATTTCTCATAATTAATTAATTAACTTCCTTAATTAAAGGTGCAGGTTCTTACATTCACCCCACCTTTTTAGGATTTTGTCCTCAAAATCAGAATATACCTGTCTCGGAAGTCGGGATACTGCCGGAGAAGCTCGTCTCTCGCTCCCAAGTACACTCCTCAGTTGCTTCTCTCCACGATCGAGAATCTTGAGTGGTCCGACGAGAGTCTTTAGGTTCTCCCGAACCTCCACATCATCCGGCTGCACCACTTACGAAGAATCTGCTACGTACTTCCGAAGCTGAGAAACGTGAAACACGTCGTGGATGTTGGCTAAGTTCGGATGCAAGGCAAGCCGGTAGGCAACAGGTCCTACTCCACCAAGGATCTGGTATGGCCCTATAAACTGCGGGCTCAGCTTCCTCACTCTGAGTGCCCGACCAACACCGGTGACATGTGAAAGTCTCACAAACACGTGCTCACCCTCACTGAACTCCAGTGGACGATGCTTAACATCATAGTAACTCTTCTGGCGATTTTGCGCCTGCTTCAGCTTCTCTCCGATCATCTGGATCTGCTGGGTGGTATCTTGAACAAAGTCCAAGCCAAAAAGCTCCTTATCTCTAACCTCAGACCAACAGGTAGGAGTCCAACACCTCCTACCATACAGTGCCTCGTAGGGCGCCATGCCCAGGCTAGCATGAAAGCTGTTGTTGTACGAAAACTCAACCAATGGCAGGTACCTATCCCATGCTGAATCCTGCTCCAAGGTACAAGCCCTCAACATGTCCTCCAAGGTCTGGATGGTCCTCTCAGTCTGTCCATCAGTCTGAGGGTGATAGGCGGTACTCAATCTCAACTGCGTACCGAAAGTCTCCTGCAGCGCCTCCCAGAATCGAGATGTGAACTTCGGGTCCCTATCACTAATGATACTCTCGGGCACCCCATGAAGCTTCACGATCTCGCGAACATAAAGCTTGGCCAACTGCTCTATAGTGAAGCTCACCTTAACTGGAAGAAAATGGGCAGATTTTGTCAACCTATCCACAATGACCCAGATAGAGTCATAACCCGCCTGAGTCTTAGGCAATCCCACCACGAAGTCCATGGAAATACTTTCCCACTTCCACTACGGTACTTCAAGAGGTTGAAGCTTACCAGACGGCTTCTGATGTTCAATCTTCACCTTCTGGAAAATCAAACACTTAGACACAAAAACGGCAACATCCTTCTTCATGCCAGGCCACCAGAAATTCTTCTTCAGGTCTTGATACATCTTAGTAGCACCAGGGTGGATAGAAAACTGGCCCTTATGAGCCTCTTCCATAACCTCTTCGGTCAACAGACCTCGAGGAACCATGATCCTCTTCTGAAACAACAGAAGTCCATCCTCATTCTAAGACACACCGTCTTGGTTCTTCACATAATCCAAGCACTCTCTCTGCACTTGCGCCTCTTTGATCTTTTCCACTAGCTCATTAACAACATCTGCGGCTTCCATCTCAAGAAGTCTGCCCCCACACTAAGAGGTCATTGCCAGGTTTCGGAACTTCTCAATCACACCAAACTTACACATCAACAAACTGGATAGGCTCCCGGATTTCCGACTCAAAGCATCAGCTACCACATTGGCCTTGCCAGGGTGGTACTTCAACTCAAAGTCGTAATCCTTCAGGAACTCCATCCATATCCTCTTCCTCATGTTCAACTCCTTCTGATCAATCAGATACTTCAAGCTCTTGTGGTCACTGAACACAACAAACTTCATGCCGAAAAGATAATGCCTCCAAATCTTAAAAGCAAAAACAATGGCCGCCAACTCTAGATCATGAGTTGGGTAGTTCTCCTCACGAGGCTTCAACTGCCTCGAAGCATAAGCAACAACACGACCAAATTGCATCGACACGCAGCCCAGTCCTTTACCAGAGGTATCTCAATACAATTCGAACTGCTCCGCAGGATCAGGAAGGATCAACACTAGTGCTGTAGTCAATCTCTCCTTCAACTCCTGGAAACACTCCTCATAATCGTGAGTCCACACAAATGGAGTCTCCTTCCGGGTAAGGCGAGTCAACGGCAAGACCATCTTGGAGAATCCCTTAATGAACCTTCTGTAGTACCCAACCAAACCCAAGAAACTCCTAACTTCAGAAATAGTTTTGGGTCTCGCCCAATCCATCACTGCCTCGATCTTGTTGGGGTCCACAACAACTCCTTCTGCAGAAATCACATGCCCAAGGAACTTCACAGACCTGAGCCAAAACTCACACTTTGACGGCTTTGCATAAAGCTTCTTCTCTTTCAGCACTTGCAGTATGATCCTCAGATGTTCAGCATGCTCCTCCTTAGTCTTGGAGTAAATCAAAATATCGTCAATGAAGACGATCACAAACTGATCCAGGTACGGCTGAAAAATCCGGTTAATGTAATCCATGAACATTGCAGGTGCATTGGTGAGTCCAAACGAGATCACCAAGTACTCAAAGTGACTGTATCTCGAACGAAACGCGGTCTTAGGGACATCCTCTGGCTTCACCCGAATCTGATGGTATCCGGATCGAAGATCAATCTTCAAGTACATGCAAGCACCCCTGAGCTGATCCAACAGATCATCAATACTCGGAAGGGGATACTTGTTCTTGATTGTCACATTGTTCACCTGCCTGTAGTCGGTGCACAATCGCATTATCTCGTCTTTCTTCTTCAAAAGATAATCGGTGCTCCCAATGAAGACACACTCGGTCGAATGAAATCTTTCGCTGAAAGATCCTCAATGTGCTTCTTCAACTCTGCCAACTCCGGTGGCGACATCCGGTATGGAGCTAATGAAATAGTCCCCACACCAGGCAACAAATCGATGGAGAACTCTATCTCCCTTTGTGGCAGAAACTCAGGAATTTCCTGAAGAAACACCTCGAGGAATTCCCTTACCACAGGAATGCCAGTGATATCCTCCTGTGTCCTGCTCACCAAACCTCCTAACATAACATAGCCAAATGCCCCTTCTCTCAAGGCTCTGCTAGCCTGCAGGACTTAAATATATAGTGAGGAACTGGCAGTAGAATCACACGGAGACATCAACATGCTCTTGGCAAAACAATCAATCAATGCACAGTTTTTAGACAGCCAATCTATGCCCAGAATAATCTCCAAGTTAGCCATCGGCAATCCTATCAGATCTACCGAATACTCACAGCCATCCCACTGAAACACGACATCTCGATGCACAGTGGTAGAATCACACTTTTCTCCGGTGGCGGTGGTCACCCGCAACGGTGGAGAAAACACAGACATGGGCAACTCAAGCCCCACAGTAATCGGGGTTGCAATAAAGGAATGCGTAGCCCCGGAGTCAAACAAGACATCAACAAAAGATCCACCAATGGTAACAGTACCTTTGACAAGGTTCGGAGCTTGGTCTGACTGCTGGCGATCCAACGTGTACACACGTCCAGTAGCAGGTGGCACTGCAGGTGCCGTTGTAGGTGGAAGGGGAACCATCTGAAGTGGAGTTGCCTGAACTGCTGCAGCTCTCACCGTCAATGACAGACAATCTCTAGAGTAGTGTCCCTCCTTGCCACACTGGAAACATATCAACTGGCCTGAAGAACACGACCCAAAATAAGTCTTCCCACACTGCTGGATGTGAAGAAAAATCATATCATATCCAGATATTCATATCCGGATATCATATCTGGATATTTGGCGACAGAATGCAGATCCTGCATTTCGCGAGATATCCTTCCCAAAGATGGTTCATTTCATGCATACAGAAGCTCAAACATGCGATTTAAGGTGTGTTTAACATTACCCAACCTAAGTTTATCATCTTAAGTTCATTACATGCATCAAGGATCCACTTTTAACTAAGAACACTCAATGACAAGGGTGGTGATCATACCACAAGCTCAAAACAGAGCAAGAAGATGCTCTTGGAGCTCTCCCTTTAGCTCCAAAGATGCTGGCTTGCTAGGGTACGAAAATGCCACACCCCCAAGGCTACTCCTCACCAAAAAAAGGCTTCTTGGAGCAACACCAACAAGACACAAGCCCACAACCAACTCAAACAATGAAGTCAGCCCCACAACTCTACACACAGTAGCTGGACATCTAGAAAGATGCTACCTCTCACCCTCACAATGTTACACACAAGTGTTTACAAGGAGAAAGTGTGAAGAAATAAGCAAAAGATGGCAACTTGGCTCACAAGAGGTGGAGGAAGACAATAGAATAGTGTTTTCTGGTCAGCCACCTAAGGAGTCTCACGTAGGAACTGGTACATGCCTAGGGTTTTGTGCTAAAATGCATATATATAGCCACTAAAGAATTAAACACACAGTATTTTCATTAATTGCTATGCTTAGCTTTTTAATCCCAAACTTAGGATTCTGAACCTACTCAATTTTCTAATATTTATCATATTTTTATAATATTTTTCGCTACACCTTTCTGGTACGCGCTTTTCCATAGCCAGTATCAGTTCTGGCACCAATTCTCATTATTTTAACTTAAAACTTGAAATCACAGTCCTACATATTATTCTAGGAATATATATTCACTTTTCATAATTTTCGGGGATACTTCGCCGATACGCACTTATACTGCGAGCAGATCCGGCATCTGCACTTTTCGTCAAAAAAGCGACTTTCAGCATTATTACTCGCTTACTATAATTGTTAAAGCCTCATAATAATTATTAGGGTCAATTATGGAATTATTTCCTAATTTCTCATAATTAATTAATTAACTTCCTTAATTAACGGTGCAGGTTCTTACAATTGGTTTTTGAAACTTCAAGGTGCCATTTTGGTAGAGAAACGACCAAGCTTTGGTCACCATTTCGTGGCCTTGTAGAATCTGATTTTTGGGACAGATTTGAGAGCTCCAAGAGCATATCTTTCTTTTATTTTTTGAGACTCCGTAGGTATACCTTGATCATTTCTCTTGAAATCCATGATTTTAGCTTGTTTAAGTCTCTAAATGAGGGAACTTTAATTATTCAAGTTAAAAGTGGTTAATCCATGTATAATAAGTATTGTTGAATCTCTGTTTTTGTGCCAAAACTGAACCTTGGATCATTGGGAGCCACTCCCACTTCGGATTATGCAGAAAAATTCTGCAGAAATCTGTCCTGCCCGCGTGGTAATCGATTACTTTTCGTTGGTAATCGGTTACCATGTTCAGTAATCGATTACCCTATTTTTGGTAATCGGTTACCATGTTCAGCAATCGATTATCCTTTTTTTGGTAATCGGTTACCATGTGCAGTAATCGTTACCCTGTTTTTGGTATTCGATTATCCACTGTAAAAATGACCAGAAACCAGTTTTAATGCGTGGGAAAGTCCCCATTTGGGCATGATGCCCTAGGAAGTCTATGTTACTGTTGGGAAACAGTAATACCTTTAATTATGGGGATTAATGCTTGGTAATTATGAACTAGAAAAGATGTAAACGAAAAAGGAAATGTTGTCATAATGAAATAAACCTTTAGAGTATGGATATTGATGATGTTTCTGGTATAAACAGACTGTGATTGTGTTGTTTGGTGACCTTGGGCTAGTGTGACTCTTGATTTGGACGGATAGCTTGAGAGGTAAGCTTTCGTGTCCTCGGATTGATCTGTTGCTTGTTCCACCGACCTCCGTGGGAGGGTGATTTATATGCATGTATGCTTTTATGAAAATGATATATGCATTGATATATGACTGAGACATGTGGATATAGCTGTTGATATAATGTATGAATGTCATGTTAGTACTTGTACGATCAGGCAGTAACCCTGGTGTGCAAGGCATGAGGCAGCATCCCTCATGTTGGTAGGTAACAGACGTGTATAAACTCTATCATGATTAATGAGTTGTAGTATTTAGCTCGTTGAGCAAGAGATTATATTGTCATGATATAAATGCCTTAACATGAACATGCATTGAAATTACTATTTTTGAACTTATATTATACTTGTAAGTGAGCTTGGGGCGGAAGAGTCCTTGAGGACCCTTTATCTTACAAAGATTTCTTTTTAGATATCTCACCCCACGTTTGGGGCACATTTTCATGTTCAGGTACCTCGGGGGTTGATACCTCAGGCGGCAGGAGGCCGGATGTAAGAACCCGCACCGTTAATTAAGGGAGTTAATTAATTAATTATGTGAAATTAGGAAATAATTCCATAATTGACCCTAATAATTATGATAAGGCTTAAATGATATTGGTAAGTGATTAATAATGCTGAAAGTCGCTTTTCTGACGAAAAGTGCAGATATCAGTTATGCTACTCGGTATATATGCGTACCGATGAAGTATCCCGAAAAGTTATAATAAGTGCATGAATATTCCTAGAATAATATATAGGACTGTGATTTCAAGTTTCAAGTTAAAATAATGAGAACTGGTGCCAGAACTGATACTGGCTATGTAAAAGCGCGTAACGGAAAGGTGCTGCAAAAAATAAAATAAAAATATGATAAATCTTAGAAAAATGAGTAGGTTCAGATTCCAAAATTTGGGATTAAATTGCTAAGCGTAGCAATTATCGTAATACCTCATAAGTGGCCTATAAATTGCTAAGACTTAAGTGGCTTATAAATAGCCATGACACATGATCCTAGGTTTATTTTGTGCCTCCTTCGTGAGTTTGTTGAAGGGTCAGTGTAACACCCCGTATATATCCGGTTTGTTATCATATCATCGTATTAAGCGGCGCTTAATTTAAAATGCGGAATATTCTTTTTCTTTTCAATTATGACGTCATTAACTTGGCCAAGTTGATTACTTAATCAATTTCATTAAAACATCTCCTGTATGTAAATTGCAAAAGACAGCTACCTGAAATACCTCATAAGATAAATAACATAATTATGTCTCTAATCACGGTGCTACAACACGTAGATCGGACAGCCCTGATAGTTTATACAACTCAAGCTAAAAGGTACTAACATCAAAGCGGCATGGACAAACCTCATGCTCACCAAACAAGGCAACAAGCCCAAAAAGAGTCTCAACTCAAATATCAATATAAAGACGGAAAACATAAACAACATCCAATATCCAGTCATGTAAGCATATAGCATAAACAATCAGCTAAGCTCCGGCCTTCTGCCGCCATAGGCATCAGCCCCCAAATTACCTGAATGTGAAATAAGCGTCCCCAAACGTGGGGTGAGATCGCTAAACAAGAAATCTCAGTAAGACAAGGGGTTCTCAATGATCTTCCACCCTAAGCTCACTTACATGTGCAATATAAGTTCCAAAAATAGTTTAACAGTATAAGTTCCAAAATAGTGCAATGCAGCAGATAATCATATCATGTGTGTTATAACTAATCTACTGGCCAGAGAATGCAGGAATACATCTATTACCCACACTAATGCAAGACGCCACTTGCACCCACCCACAGTGTCATCGTCTTGTATGACGCCACATACTCAGGCTAACCGTCCAAGTGGAACAACACATACATATTATAAGCAGTTGCACATAAAGCTCAACAACATTTTCAATTCTCAAAGCATGTAAACACTGCATGCATATAAACCATTCCCCCATGGGGTATGGTGGAACCACACAATGGCTAAACCGAGGACATGAAAGCTTACCTTGCAAGCTAACAATCCAAGCCAAGAGTCCAACCAATCTCAAACCCCAAACACAGCAGAATGACAATCTGTTTTGGACCAACAATCATATCAAAATCATACTCAACAAGTATAAGACACAAGGACAACGTCTTTCCTTTATGTTTCATGTCTTAAGGCTTCTCACAAAGCCATAAGCCCTTAATCACTTAGGTTCTGACTTAGATTAATCATTACCGAAGTCCTAATTTATCAATATAGGGTCCACAAACCCATAACAGCCTTCTATATGAACAGTACAGCTATTGTTCTTCGAAAACCCAGAATATCCAGATATTTGTTGGGGGCATATCCGGATATCAATATCCGGATATCACAGAGCCCATATCCGGATATCACACGGCCCATATCCGGATATCAATATCCGGATATCACAAATCCAATATCCGGATATTAATATCCGGATATTTCGCGACAGAACGCAGTTTCTGCATTTCGCGAGATATCACTCCAAAGGTTGGGTTTTTAACCCATTCCAACGTTAAAGCATGCATTTTTATAGACTTACAGATTCATGTTTATGATGGTTACTTCATTTTAACATATTACATGCCAAGACTCAAGATTTAACCATAAAACTCATGATCAAAGGTTCAAGAACATACCCAAGGCTTCACAACTCAGAAAAGGGTTCTCTTGGAGCTCAAACTTCAGCTCCTAGGGTACTGACTTGGCAAGGAACGAAAATACCAACAAGATGGGTCATTTCCCTTCAAAGGTAGCTTCTTGGAGCACCAAGCATCTAGAATATGACACCACAACCCCAAAACCAGCAACTCAGCCCCTCACACCTCACAAGGAAGTGCCAAAACTCAGAAAAGATGCACCCTCCCCACTCACAATACACTACACTAAGTGTTTGATGAAGAAACCAAGAAGAAAGATGACTTCTTGGCTCTCAAGGTTATGAGGAAGAAAGGAACAGCAAAGGGAGAAGCACTCAGCAGCTGAGCACTCACGTAGGAAGCCAATATGGCCTAGGGTTGTGTGCTAAAATGCATATATATATATATATATATATATATATATATATATATATATATATAGCAACTTAAGAATTAAACACACAGTATTAGCATTAATAGCTACGCTTAGCATTTTAATCCCAAACTTAGGATTCTGAACCTACTCATTTTTCTAAGATTTTTCATATTTTTATTTTATTTTTCGCAGCACCTTTCTGGTACGCGTTTTTCCATAGCCAGTATCAGATCTGGCACCAGTTCTCATTATTTGAACTTGAAACTTGTTTTACAAGTCCTATATATTATTCTAGTGACATATACACACTTTTTATAATTTTTCGGGATACTTCATTGGTACGCATTTATACCGAGTAGCAGAACCGGTATCTGCATTTTTCGTCAGAAAAATGACTTTCAGTATTATTACTCACTTATCGTAGTTATTTAAGCCTCATAATAATTATTAGGATCAATTATGGAATTATTTCTTAATTTCTCACATAATTAATTAATTAATTTCATTAATTAACGGTGCGGGTTCTTACATTCATCCCACCTTTTTAGGATTTTGTCCTCAAAATCAGAATATACCTGTCTCGGAAATTGGGATACTGCCGTAGAAGCTCGTCCTCTCGCTTCCATGTACACTCCTCAGGAGTTCTTCCAGTGCACTGCACTTTGACCATCAGAATGATCTTACTCCTCAGCTGCTTCTCGCCACGATCGAGAATCTTAAGTGGTCCGACGGGAGTTTTCAAGTTCTCTCGAATTTCCACATCATCCGGTTGCAACACGTGCGAAGGATCTGCTACGT
This sequence comes from Gastrolobium bilobum, assembly GCF_033153095.1. Taxonomy (NCBI): domain Eukaryota; kingdom Viridiplantae; phylum Streptophyta; class Magnoliopsida; order Fabales; family Fabaceae; genus Gastrolobium; species Gastrolobium bilobum. The sequence goes on along the minus strand of NW_026895766.1, from coordinate 128,160 downwards.
ACTTCCGAAGCTAAGACACGTGAAACACGTTGTGGATGTTGGCCAAGTTCGGAGGCAAGGCAAGCCGGTAGGCAACTGGTCCTACTCTACCAAGGATCTGGTATGGCCCAATAAACCGCGGGCTCAGCTTCCTCACTCCGAGGGCCCGACCAACACCGGTGACAGGTGAAAGCCTCACAAACATGTGCTCACCCTCACTGAACTCCAGTGGACGATACTTGACATCGTAGTAGCTCTTATGGCGATTCTGCGCCTGCTTCAGCTTCTCTCAGATCATCTAGATCTGCTGGGTAGTATCTTCGACAAAGTCCAAGCCAAACAATTCCTTGTCTCCAACCTCAGACCAGCAGGTAGGATTCCGACACCTCCTACCATACAACGCCTCGTAGGGTGCCATGCCTAGGCTAGCATGAAAACAGTTGTTATACGAATACTCCACCAATGGCAGGTATCTATCCCATGCTGAGCCCTGCTCCAAAGCGCAAGCCCTCAACCTGTCCTCAAAGGTTTGGATGGTCCGCTCAGTCTGTCCGTCAGTCTGAGGGTGATAGGTTGTACTCAATCTCAACTAAGTACCAAAAGCTCCCTGCAGCGCCTCCCAGAACCGAGATGTGAACTTCAGGTCCCTATCACTGATGATACACTCGGGCTCCCCGTGAAGCCTCACAATCTCGCGAACATACAGTTTGGCCAGCTGCTCAGTAGTGAAGCTCACCTTCACTGGAAGAAAATGGGCAGACTTCGTCAGTCTGTCCACAATGACCGAGATAGAGTCACAGCCAACCTGAGTCTTCGGCAAACCCACCACGAAGTCCATGGAAATGCTCTCCCATTTCCATTCTGGAATCTCAGAGGTTAAAGCTTACCAGACGGCTTCTGGTGTTCTATCTTTACCTTCTGGAAAATCAAACACTTGGACACATACACAGCTATGTCCTGATACATCTTCCTAGCACCAGGGTGAACTGTGAACTGACCCTTATGGGCCTCAGTCATAACCTCTTCGGTAAAAGGACCACGAGGAACAACAATCCTCCTTTGGAACAGCAAAAGTCCATCCTCATTCCAAGACACACCGTCTTGGTTTTTCACGTAGTCCAGGCACTCTCTCTGCTCTTGCGCCTCTTTGATCTTCTCCATAAGCTCATTCTTGACTCTTACAGTCTCCATCTCGAGAAGTGCAACTCCAAACAAAGAAGTCACCGACAGGTCTCGAAACTTCTCGATAACATCAAAGTCACCAATAGACAAACTGGATAGACTTGCGGATTTCTGACTCAGAGCATCAACTACCACATTGGGCTTGCTAGGATGATACTTCAGCTCAAAGTCGTAGTCCTTCAGAAACTCCATCCATCTCCTTTGCCTCATGTTCAGCTTCTTCTCATCAAACAAGTACTTCAAGCTCTTATGGTCATTGAACACGGCGAACTGCATACCAAACAGGTAATGCCTCCAAATCTTGAAAGCAAAAATAATCACAGCCAACTCCAAATCATGAGTCAGGTAGTTCTCCTCATGAGGCTTCAACTACCTCAAAGCATAAGCAACAGCTCTACCGGTCTGCATCAAAACACATCCCAGCCCCTTTTCAGAGGCATCACAGTAAAGCTCAAACTGCTCATCAGGATCAGGAAGGATCAACACAGGTGTGGTAGTCAATCTCTCCTTCAACTCCTGAAAGCATTTCTCACACTCGTGAGTCCACACAAATGGAGTCTCCTTCCAGGTAAGGCGAGTCAATGAAAGAACGATCGCGGAGAATCCCTTGATGAACCTAAGGTAGTAACCTGCCAAACTCAAGAAACTCCTCACCTCGGTAACCGTATTGGGACTCTCCCAATCTAGCACCGCTTCGATCTTGTTGGGATCCACTGCAACTCCCTCAGCAGAAATCACATGTCCAAGGAACTTAATAGACTTGAGCCTAAACTCACATTTCGAAGGCTTAGCGTAAAGCTTTTTCTCCTTCAGCACATGCAAAACAATCCTCAGATGCTCTGCATGCTCCTCCTCAGTCTTAGAGTAAATCAAGATATCGTTAATGAAGACGATCACAAACTTATTTAGGTACGGCTAAAAAATCCGGTTCATGTAATCCATGAACACTGCAGGTGCATTTGTGAGTCCAAAAGGAAACACCAAATACTCAAAGTGATGGTATCTCGAACGAAACGCGGTCTTAAGATCCTCCGGCTTCACCCGAATCTGATGGTATTCGGACTGGAGATCAATCTTCGAATACACACAAGCACCCCTGAGCTGATCCAGGAAATCATCAATACGCAGAAGGGGCTACTTGTTCTTGACCGTCACCTTGTTCAACTGCCTGTAATCGGTGCACAATCGCATTGTCCCGTCTTTCTTCTTCACAAAAATGACTGGTGCTCCCCAAGGAGACACACTCGGTCGAATGAAATCTTTCGCTGAAAGATCCTCAATGTGCTTCTTCAGCTTCGCCAACTCTAGTGGCGACATCCGGTATGGAGCTAATGAAATAGGTCCCACGCCAGGCACCAAATCAATAGAGAACTCTATCTTCCGATGTGGCAGAAACTCAGGAATCTCATCAGGAAAAACCTCAAGGAATTCCCCCACCACAGGAATGCCAACAATATCCTCTTGTGCCCCACTCACCAAACCCCCCAACATGACATAACCAAATGCCCCTGCTCTCCTAGTCTGCAGCAATAAAATATATGGCGAGGAACTGGCTATGGAATCACACGGAGACATCACCACTCGCTTGCCACTGCAGTCAATCATCACACAATTTTTGGACAACCAATCCATGCCCAGAATAATCTCCAAGTTGGCCATCGGCAATCTTATCAGATCTACCGAGAACTCACAGCCATCCCACTGAAATGTTGCATCGCGATGAACAGTGGTAGAATCACACCTTTCTCCGGTGGTGGTGGTCACCCGCAATGGTGGAGAAATCACATATATGGGCAACTCAAGCCCCACAGCAATAGGGGTTGCAATAAAAGAATTTGTATCCCCAGAATTAAACAAAGCATCAACAGCAATTCCACTAATGGAAACAGTACCTCTGACAAGGTTCGGAGCTCGGTCCGACTACTGACGATCCAACGTATACACATGTCCAGTAGCAGGTGGCACTGCAGGTGCCGAAGTTGGTGGAAGGGGAACCATCTGCAATGGAACTGCCTGAACTGCAGCAGCTCTTGCCGTTGACGACGGACAATCTCTAGAGTAGTGGCCCTCCTTGCCACAGTGGAAACAGATTAGCTGCCATGTTGCACAACGTCCTGCATGCTCCTTCCTGCACCCCGAACACCTAGGAGTGGAAAGAGGCCTAGCAAAACCTCCCTGTTGCGAAGAAGTCCTCTTGAACTGACCAGGCGCCTGCCTAGCCACAAATTGCTTCCCTTTGCCCTTTCCAGCAAACTTCCTATCCTTCTAGGAAGTGGAACTAGTCGTTCTCTTCGTCTCAACAATCTTGGACATCTTGCCCTTACTAGTCAAACAGACATCATCGATGTCCCGACACTGCTGAACCAGTGTCCCAAAGTCTCTCGAAGCAGCTCCAGCAAGAGGAACAGCTATCTCCTCGCTAAGTCCCCTACAGAACTTAGCAGCCAAAAAGGTCGGAGTAGGCATCGCCATCCGAAAGTGTGCAAACTTCACCAGCTCATTAAACTTGGCCAAGTACTCGTCAACAGACAACGAGCCCTGCACCAACCTGTCGAACTCCCCCTAATTCCTATCCTGCGCATCGTAAGGGAAGTATCGACCCAGAAAGTGTAAGTACCCGCACCGTTAATTAAGGAAGTTAATTAATTAATTATGAGAAATTAAGAAATAATTCCATAATTCACCCTAATAATTATTACGAGGCTTAAATAATTACGGTAAGTGAGTAATAATGTTGAAAGTCGCTTTTCTTACGAAAAGTGCAGATATTGGTTCTGCTACTCAAAATAAATGCGTACCGATGAAGTATCCCAGAAAATTATGAAAAGTGTGTATATGTCACTAGAATAATATATAGGACTTGTAAAACAAGTTTCAAGTTAAAATAATGAGAATTGATGCCAGAACTGATACTGGTTATGAAAAAGCGTGTACCGGAAAAGTGTTGCGAAAAATTAAAATTAAAATATGACAAATCCTAGAAAAATGGATAGGTTCAGAATATCAAGTTTGAGATTAAAATGATAAGCGTAGCTATTAATGCTAATACTGTGCGTTTAACTTTGAGAGGACTATAAATGCTCAAGGGCACACTCTCCTAGGTCAGAAATTCACTCTTCTACGTGAAATTTTCTGGTGCATAGGCTGCCACCTTCTTCTCCCTTCAAGAACTTGAGCTTTCCTGCATTTTTGTACCAAAGTTCCCACCTTTTCTTCTTGAAAACCCCTCTCCGTCATTGTGTGAGTTTGTGGCAAGCTTTGGGGAGTGGAGAGAGTGTTCTTGTGAGCTCAAGGTGCTGTTTTTCTGAGTGTTGGGGCTGCCTCCTTGGTTGTCGAAGTATGAGTGCATTTCACCTCCATGGGAGCTTAAAGAACCAAGCTTTGTAGGGAGAAAACTTACCTTTGTGTGGTGATTTTTGTGCATCACTAAGGCAGAGGCTTGGGGAACTTCTTAGAGTATCAAAGGATATTCTTTTCCTGAGTTCAAGGACCCCATAGGTATACCTTGAACATTGATAAACCCTTGGTTTACCATATTTTTAGGCTTAATTATGTTTGATATATATCACAAATTGCATGGGAATTAGGGTTTTATACTGTAAAGTCACAATAATTGAATATCTTGCTAACATGTTATCATAATTCTTATTTTAAGGGATTTATGACACCTATTATAGCTCTTTGGAACCAAAAGAAGACATCAAGTTGAGTTGGAGCCTCAAGGAAGAAAGATTTCAAGTATGTACCAGCTGTAAGAGGACGTTTTGGAATCCATGAATCATGTTTAATCGCTCAAGATGAAGAAAACACCAAAATCCAGTAGAGGAGAGCGTTTTAGTGCCCAACAGAGCGCTAAAATGCCCTTAAAACATCAATTTCCTTTCGAAGAGCATGTTTTAGCGTGCAACAGCACGCCAAAACACCAAGAGGCAGACAACAATACACATCAAGCACATTTTAGCGCGCAAACAGCATGCTAAAACGTTCATACGCGGTCAAAACAACTCCAGGAAAAGATTTGATCAAGATATGCAGCATGATTCTATAAGATACAAGGAAGAAACACATCAACCTTGATTGAGATAAGATATAACTCCAATAAGAAGATGTGATGGAAGATCACAACAAGATTTAAAAGCTCAAAATCATCAACCAATCTCCAAGATATCAAATGCAAAAAGGAAATAAAGATGAAATCAACCACAAATCTGATATAGATTCATTGGAGATTTAATGAAGAATACAACCCCAAAAATCTATAAATAAAGAGCTTGGGGTCAAGACTCATTCACCAATTCAGAAACCAATACACAAATCAAATAGCTTAAAGGAGGAATACTGTTGCGGAGCGCTGGAACACTGAGGAACCAAGTCAACATCACACCAATGGAGGCTTTGAGTTCTCTTTTCTTTATTATTTCTTTTCAATTCAGTATGCTAGAGTAGTCTTTTATGTAGTTAAGGGTAGATGGAACCCAATTGAATCTTTATGTTTATGAATTAAATTGTCTCTGAATCCTGTTCTTTTTATAATTGAATAAATTATTCGTCTTTAATGTTTTCTTTGAGTTTGTTCCTGATAAAATGATTTTGGGGAATTGTATGACAATAGGGATGTTGGTGCATGAACCTTGACTTGATAATTTATCAAAATCCTTGTGATCTAGGAATAGGAATAGAAATAGACATAGGATAATTATGCAATCTTGTAATTCTTAATCTTAATGCATGTTTTCTTGGAGAATAATTGGGGAACTAGAGTTCTTTCAAGATTACATAGATTTATGGTAACAAGGAATTGAGCCGTAATTAACTCAGATAGAATTGATTGGCAATATATTAAGAAACGGATTCTTGGTCATTTAACTACGCTTGTTTTAAATCTTAATCAAACATCACCTTCATTCATCCTTTTAATTCTGAATTTTCATATTGCATGCTTTTACTTGTTTTTAATTTTAAGTTCTTTGAACCACAACTCTTTTCATCTAAATTCTCTCAAACCAAACCGTTGATTGTCCAACTAAAACGCAATTAGCGAACTAGTGCTTGAAATTCTGATCCTCGTGGGAACGATCTCGTACTCAGTACATTTTATTACTTTACGACCGGTGCACTTGCTGAGTCGCTAACAAGTTTTTGGCGCCGTTGCCGGGGATTAAATTCTTCAACATTAGAAGTAACTAATTAAGTTTTAGACTGGACGTTTTAATTTTCTGCACTTTATACATTCTTCAAAAATATTTTTCTGCATTAAAATTCTGCATCAATTTTCTGCATATTTATTTTTCTCCATTCTTTGTTTTTTTTCTTTATTTTTTATTTTATTTTATTTTTTATTTATTTTTCTGTTTTTCTTTTTGCCTTTTTCTATTTTTTCTGCACATATTTTCAAACTTAGTTTATGCGAGGTACTCTTAACCCGCGAATCTTGCAGTTTGATCCTGAGATAGAAAAGACCGTAAGGAAACTTAGAAAGGACGCAAAGGCAAAGAAAGCAAGGCAAGCAAAAGAAACCTCAAGTTCAACGGAACTTAAGGAGGAACCGATGGCAGAAAACAATCAACTCGCTCCAAGGACCTTGGGAGATTATATGACTCCAGCCCGAGTTCCACAGACAGCGAGTATTGTTAGACCGACCATAGAAGCTAACAACTTCGAGCTGAAGCCAGCACTGCTGCAACTGATTCAAAAAGAACAGTTCGCGGGAGGAAGCACAGAGAACCCCTATAGTCATCTGGATAACTTCTTACTTTACTGTGATACATTGAAAGTAAATGGAGTTCCTCGTGAGGCTATCTTGCTCAGGCTATTTCCATGCTCATTGAAGTATGAAGCAAGAGATTGGTTGCAGTCTCTACCTGAAGGAAGCATAACCAATTGGGATGACTTAGCAAGAAAATTCTTGGCTAGATTTTTCTCAGCTTCAAAAATGGCAAGACTCAAGGCGGAGATCACAGCTTTTGAACAAAAGGAAAGTAAATCTTTGTACGAGGCCTGGGAACGATTCAAAGGATCACTTAAGAAGTGTCCTCAACATGGAATTGAAGCATGGGAGAAGGCAAGAATCTTTTTTCAAGGGATGGCATCCAACACAAGAACACTGGTGAATGCTGCTACAGGAGGATCACTGAAAACAAAAACTCCAGAAGAAGCGCTAGAGTTGTTGGAATCTTTAGCGTCTCAAGAATTTGACAATGCCCCTGCCCCAGTTGCACCAAGAAGAGGAGGAATTATGAAGCTCGAAGGCTATGATGCGCTCTTAGCCCAAAATGAACAAATGCTGCAAATGCACAAGATACAACAAGAACAATTAGATGCTCTTACAAAAAAATTTAATCTTTCTCAAGTTTCTTCTGTTACTAATTCTAATATTAAATGTGGTATTTGTGCAGAAGCTCATGCAACTGAAGATTGTGACTACATGAGAACAACTGAAAAGCCACTAGCAGAGGTCAATACACTCTGGTATGATCAGAAGAATCAGAATCAACATCCAGGGTTGAGTCACAAATCCAATCATCAGCTCAATCCTCCCCTTCCAGTGCAACCAGATACCCCACAACAAAGTAACACTTCTGAGTGGGAGAAAGCTTTTGCATAACTATGCAAGACCATTTCTGATTATATTCAAGGTGCAAATGCTTTCAGAGAGGACACATATGCTTTCATGCAAGAGACTAGATCAACACACCAGAATCAAGAAGCTTCCATAAGAAATCTGGAAATTCAGATTGGCCAGTTGTCGAAGCAATTTTCTGAGAGAGCTCCGGGTACTTTTCCAAGCAACACAGTTGTCAATCCAAGGGAGCATTGCAATGCTATCACCACTAGGAGTGGTACAGTGATTCAACATATAGAGGAGCAGCCCGAAGAAAAGAAGAAGGATGGAGAAGAAACAGATGAAGAAAAGAAGGAAGAAAAGCAAAATGATACAATTGAAGTTGACAAAAGCATTCCTGAAAAAGCCAAAAAGAAACTATTCAAGTGGGAGAAGAAGAAAGCTATAGAAAGACAGAACAAGCCATTGGATCTCTCCCCATATGCTCGAATTCCTTATCCTCAGAGATTAAAGAAAGAGATTCAGAAGCAGCAGTATTCAAAGTTTCTAGACATATTCAGGAGGTTGCAGATCAACATTCCTTTTGCCGAAGCTTTAGAGAACATGCCCAACTACGCAAGGTTCATGAAGGATCTATTATCAAGGAAGCGTAAGTTGCAAGAATGTGAGACGGTGATTCTGACGAAGGAATGTAATGTTATCATCCAAAAGAAGTTACCTACCAAAGTCAAGGATCCAGGGAGCTTCAGCATTCCATGCACTATAGGCAAAATGGAAGTGGACAATGTTTTATGTGATCTTGGAGCTAGCATCAATGTCATGCCACTCTACATAATGAAGAAGCTGGGGATTACTGAAGTGAAGCCCACTAAGACGACAGTGCAACTGGCTGACCGCTCTTCAAAGCAAGCTTATGGCATCATTGAAGACATATTGGTTAAGGTAGACAAATTCATCATTCCTGTCGATTTTGTCATCCTTGATATAGAGGAAGATGTCGCAATTCCAATGATCTTCGGAAGACCCTTCTTGGCAACTTCTGGAGCGCTGATTGATGTACTTAAAGGTGAGCTAATCATACGGGTAGACAGAGAGCAAGAAACTTTCAAATTCTTTGACAAAGAAGTCCCCTCATCCGTAGCTCAACCAGAAGATCAAGTCTACTTTATTAGTGAAAAGAAAGGAGAAGAAGAACACAATGAGGAGTCTTCTCAAGAAAGTAAGCCAAAAGTTAAGATGGAAAAGCCGAGGAGCAAAGGAAAGCATGTAAAAGTCAAGTTCAAAGTTCCTGAGACTACTTTACCTCATCCATATGCAGAAGAACACTACGGTAGGACACAATTTCTAAATGATGGAGCTTGGTCATCACCAAGATCATGCTTTGAACCACCGTGATCATAAGTCAGGTACGTCAGGCTCGTGACGTAAAACAAGCGCTAATGGGTAGGCAAACCCACACTTTACTGTTTTACTTTAATTTCACTATTTTTGTTATTTTTACTTTGAAAAATACAAAAAGATAGGAGAAGGTGTTGAGACTAATGTCTGTCATTGAGTGAATTTTACAGGTGAAGAAAAGGGAACAAACAACAAGAGAAAGCAACTAGTTGTTTTATTTCTCACGTGATTTCTTTATAGATTTAAATCTGTTGCTGAGGACAGCAACATTTAAATCTGGGAATGGGGAACGCGCGTGGTTCATCTAAGCACAATTTAGTAAGCCGGAGGAACTTCATGAGCATACACAGAATATCCGGCTAAAACAGGGAACTATCTCAAATCCCTTCTCCTTTGCTTTAGCTTATTTATTTGTTTTCTTGCATTTTAAATTTTATTTTTCATGTTTAATTAGATAATTTTAATTTTTTTTGTTGAAAAACCCCAAGCCAATTTTTTTTGTGAAAATTCTGATATTTTTTAAAGTTTCTCAGTGTTAATTGGAAAAATGGCGGGAAATTGAAATTAGTAATTGATTTAGAGCATAATGATGCACTTATATAATTTTTTTATGAGCATCATTGCAAATGAGTGACATGGTTCATCTAATATATTGTTTTATATTGAAGTTGTTTTGAGAAAAAGAACAGGATAATTATTGTGCATTCATAGCCGTAAGGTTTCGAGCCTATAGAGAAATTTTTTATTGAGTGTGCATTCTACTGATGAAAGACTCTAGAACTTGCTTTGTTTCTGGCTTGAATTAGTATGTGATTTGTTCTATAGATATGATTGAGGCATGTTCTTTCTTTATACTAGATGGCCAAATAGCCAACCATTACTGTTATTCCTTTAGTTAACCACTTTGAGCCTAGGCATGTTTATTCTTTGAAAACCTATGAATTGAATAAGCCATTATCCATACACTCCTCACCTTAATTGAGATTGAATTTCAGATTTAGGACAAGTGCTCATTGATTGAATATATGAATAATGATGTGTGGAAGTATAGGGAAGAAAGGCAAAATCCAAGTAAGGTTGGTTGGAAGGAAGAAGAAACAAACAAAGAGAAAGAAAACTACTCGAAAAGAAAGCGAAAAAGAAAAAAAAGTGAAACAAAAAGAAAGAAGAGTAGTCTGAGAAAAGAGAAGGAAAAATAAGAGAAAAAGTCCAAGAAAAAAAGAAGTGAAGAAGAACGAACGACAAGAAAAAGAAAGTTGTTGACAAATTGGAAACAATTACATCCATTCCTCTTCAAAATCTGGATTTTAATCTCAGAGCCCTTTCTCCAAATTTTCCTTCCCCTTCAGCCAGGCCAAGTTACAACCTGAATAAAAACCTCTTGATCTGTTGAATACTTTACTATTATTGTGGAGAGCTAGAATATGAGCAAGCCTATGGTAGTCTGATTCAGTGGGACATGAGTGAAACACCAACCCTCTAAACAGTCGAGCATGAGTGAATTGTAAACCTAGTGAGGGAGTGTCTCAAGAAGTTTCCCCTGTTCTTGATCTTAAGGAATTTCATTAAAAGTTTCTACTGATGGATTATTGATCTTAATGCTTTGATGTATCATCCCTTTCTTAAGTCTGAATGCTCTGTAGTCATTTCTCTGATTAAATCCTGCTTATGAATTCCGTGCAATTAAAAATCTTGATTGATTCCACTAAGTTTATTCTAGTGCATTGCTGAGGAAAACAATGTTCAAATCTGGGAATGGTTGATAAACTCTTAGTTTACCATGTTTGTAGGCTTAATTATGTTTGATATATATCATAAATTGCATGGGAATTAGGGTTTTATATTGTAAAGTCACAATAATTGAATATCTTGCTAACAAGTTATCATAATTCTTATTTTAAGGGATTTATGACACTTATTATGGCTCTTTGGAAACAAAAGAAGACATCAAGTTGAGTTGGAGCCTCAAGGAAGCAAGATTTCAAGTATGTACCAGCTGTAAGAGGACATTTTGGCATCTATGAATCATGTTTGAACGCTCAAGATGAAGAAAACACCAAAATCCACTGGAGGAGAGCATTTTAGCGCCCAACAGAGCGCTAAAACGCCCTTAAAACATCAATTTCCCTTCGAAGAGCACGTTTTAGCGTGCAACAGCACGCCAAAATGCCCAAAGGCAGACAGCAATACACATCAAGCACGTTTTAGCGCGCAAGCAGCACGCTAAAACGTCCATACGCGGTCAAAACAACTCCAGGAAAAGATTTGATCAAGATATGCAGCAGGATTCTATAAGATACAAGGAAGAAACACATCAACCTTGATTGAGATATGATATAACTCAAATAAGAAGATGTGATGGAAGATCACAACAAGATTTAAAAGCTCAAAATCATCAACCAATCTCCAAGATATCAAATGCAAAAAGGAAACAAATATGAAATTGAAAGAAACTGACCTTAAAGGTCGAGGCATGTGAGAGGGAAAAACAAAATTTTTCGAGCGGAATAACACATACCATATCAAGAAACATGCTTTAGGGCATTGATGTTACCTTGTTTGCTTTCCAAAACTTGAGGATGATCAAGATGGGGCTTGAAGATGCAAGCCCTCTAATGTTGATCCACACCACCCTTTGTCAATACGGAAGAACTCTTCTTCAAGGCCACCAACGAAAACACCAATGGAGGCAAGCTATGCGCCCAATGTTTGAAGGAGGAGGCTAGGTCAAGGTGTTTAGAAGAGTGAATATTCAGCAAGAATAGACACAAAAGTGGCACATGGTTTTACTTTGAAAAAGGCTAGGTTATTTCAAAACTCTCTTAAGAAAAACATGACAAAAGGAACCCACAAGGAGATGAGAGAATAATATCATTAAAATCAGATTTCCTTCACTTAAATAAAGCCCTATGTAGCGCACATTAGGGGGATGAGTAGAGTTGTTGCAAAATTCAAATCTTGTCAACAACCTCCTCTCACATCCTCATGATATCAAGTGAATATCTCAACAAGAATCTGACTCAACAACCATCATATGGCCAGCCATATGGTGCGCCCCACTTGGCCTCATAACAGTCCAGATACGTTGAGCAGATGCATTCAAACTTGAGCCAACTGTCTCACTTATTCTCTCAACAAATCAAATCTGATTGGAGCTCATTTGGTTGATCCTATGACCATCATCAGATGCCAAAATCAGCGCCCCATATCCTCACTAGAAGATTCTCAAAGATCTCCTCTTGATATTTGGGATTTGTTCCAACAAGATCTTATCTTATCCTTTTGTTATGAAACAACTTTTCATAGCCAATTCAAATTCGAATTCAAACATTTGAATTCAAACGTTCAAATATTTAAATTTTAAATTCAAATTCAAATTTTAAATTCAAATTCAAAATTCAAAATTCAAAATTCAAAATTTCAAATTTCAAATTTCAAATTCAAATTCAAATTCAAAATTCGAATTTCAAAATTCAAATTCAAATTTCAAATTTCAAATTCAAAATTCAAAATTTAAACATTTGATAATTAATTTAACTATTTAAATTAATTAGTAATGTCTTGGACCATCCAAGCCCATTAACAAATCATGCGCCCTTTTTTCCCTTTTGGTGGGCTTCCAAACTTCTTCTTGGGCTAACAACCATTATTAGGCCCAATACCTTCTGTGCAATAACTTCTGGTCTAAGGAAAGACATACCCAAATATAAAGAGACTACTCTCTGTGAGATTTCCTCATAGAGTCTCTTTGTGGGTCTATTCAGTGCGAGCTATGCCCTTATAGGTCCACCCACGACTTTAGCTAAGACATCTCCATATCTGTAGCTCATGAGGTCTTTACCTTGCATCCAAATACAAGTAGATAAGTCGTGCTAGTCTTACCCGAGATCACTGATCCTCATTCTCAGTGTCTCTAGACTAGGAACATAAAATTAGGAATAAACATCCAGTATCCTTGAATCCTCATGATCGTGATCTCATCACAGATACTCAAGAGATACCTATTTTATTCCAAGGGGTTTATCCAGTTACTCATATATAATATTAACAGTAATATCAGGACAAAATATGAAACAGGATAAAGAATGCTTTTATTTATTTGCGACAATACAAAGGTCCACTTATGTCCTAATCTAATCAAAAGATTGTCTCTAGGACATCCATATACTAACAGAAATTAACCACAAATCTGATATAGATTCATTGGAGATTTAATGAAGAATAAAACCCCAAAAAGCTATAAATAAAGAGCTTGGGGTCAAGACTCATTCACCAATTCAGAAACCAGTACACAAATCAAAGAGCTTAAAGGAGGAATCCTGTTGCGGAGCGCTGGAACACTGAGGAACCAAGTCAACATCACACCAATGGAGGCTTGGGGTTCTCTTTTCTTTATTATTTCTTTTCAGTTCAGTATGCTAGAGTAGTTTTTTATGTAGTTAAGGGTGGATGGAACCCAATTGAATCTTTATGTTTATGAATTAAATTGTCTCTGAATCCTGTTCTTTTTATAACTGAATAAATTATCTGTCTTTAATGCTTTCTATGAGTTTGTTCCTTATAGAATGATTTTGGGGAATTGTATGGCAATAGGGATGTTGGTGCATGAACCTTGACTTGATAATTTATCATAATCCTTGTGATCTAGGAATAGGAATAGGAATAGACATAGGGTAATTATGCAATCTTGTAATTCTTGATCTTAATGCATGTTTTCTTGGAGAATAATCGGGGAACTAGAGTTCTTTCAAGATTACATAGATTTATGGTAACAAGGAATTGAGCCGTAATTAACTCAGGTAGAATTGATTGGCAATATATTAAGAAACGGATTCTTGGTCATTTAATTCATAACATATTGAGGATATTGGGGGAAATCGAAACCTTAACTACGCTTGTTTTAAATCTTAATCAAGCATCATCTTCATTCATCCTTTTAATTCTGAATTTTCATATTACATGCTTTTACTTGTTTTTAATTTTAAGTTCTTTGAACCACAACTCTTTTCATCTAAATTCCCTCAAACCAAACCTTTGATTGTCCAACTAAAACGCAATTAGCGAACTAGTGCTTGAGATTCTGATCCTCGTGGGAACGATCTCGTACTCAGTACATTTTATTACTTTACGACCGGTGCACTTGCCGAGTCGCTAACAAACATCCCATTTGAAATTTCATGAAAATAGGTTGTTTTTGTCATGAAAAGAGATAACTTTAACTAATCATGTTAAAGGTTGTTAATCCATGTATAATAAGTATGGTTGAACCACTGTTTTGTGCCAAAACTGAACCTTGGACCTTGGGGAAGCCTTGGGGTCTCGGATTGTGCAGAAAAATTCTGCAGAATTATGTTCTGCCCGCGTGGTAAGCGATTACCTTTCGTTGGTAATCGATTACCTAGTTCAGTAATCGATTACCATGTTTTTGGTAATCGGTTACCTAGTTCAGTAATCGATTACCATGTCCTTGGTAATCGATTACCACCTATGAAAATGACCAGAAACTAGTTTTATGCGTGGGAATGTCCCCTTTTGGGCATGACGGCCTAGGAAGTTGGTGTTACTATCGGGAAATATTGATACTTTCAATTGAGGGACTTAATGTTTGATAATCATGAACTAGAAAAGATGTAATCGAATAAGGAAATATTGTCATATTGAAATGAACCTTTAAAGTATGGTTATTGATGATATTTATGATATAAACATATTATGATTGTGTTGTTTGTGGGCATTGAGCTAGTGTGAGCTTGGCTTGGATAGTTAGCTTGCGAGGTAAGCTTTCGTGTCCTCGGTTTAGCCATTGTTTGTTCCACCATGTCCCATGGGGGGATGGTTATATGCATGATGGGTTTTCATGTATTGTTTTGCTGAAATGCTATTGAACAGTTAAGTGCAAATGCTACATGATATGTATGTGGTGTTCCGTCTAAACATGAAGCCATGGGGTATTCCTGTGGGCTGGTACAACATGGGCTAGTATTTATGTGGGTAATAGACGTATTCCTGCATTTCTCTGATCAGTAAAATAGTTATAACACACATGACATGAATATTTGTTGCATTGCACTGATTTTGGAACTGATATTGAATTACTGCTTTTAGAACTTAGATTGCACATGTAAGTGAGCTTGGGGTGGAAGATCCTTGAGGACCCCTTGTCTTACTGAGATTTCTTGTTTAGAGATCTCATCCCACATTTGGGGACGCTTATTTCAGGTTCAGATAACTTGGGGGCTGATGCCTCTGGAGACAGGAGGCCGGAGTTTAGTTGATTATATATGTTGTATGCTGACATGACTGGATATTGGATGTTGTTCATGTTTTCTGTCATTAATATGATATTTGAATTGAGACTATGTTGGGCTTGTTGCCTTATTTGGTGAGCACGGGGTTTGTCCATGCTGCTTTGATGTTAGTACCTTTTAGCTTGAGTTGTATAAACTATTAGGGTTGTCCGGTCTACATGTTGTAGTTCCGTGACTAGAGACACATTTATGTTATTTATATATTGAGGTATTTCAGTTAGCTGTCTTTTGCAATTTACATACAGGCGATGTTTTATGAAATGGATTAAGTAATTCAACTTGGTTAATGTTAAGGACGTCATAATGAACAGAAAAAGATATTCCGAATTTTATATTAAACGTGGCTTAATACGATGATATGATAACAAACTGGATATATACGGGGTGTTACATTTTATGGTATCAGAGCACTTTCTAGGGAAAAGCCTGTATGTATTGCAATACTTAGGATGTTTTGTAGTGTGTCTGTCTCGTATGTTCTCTTTGTTAGGTTTTATTATGATGATGCATATATGATCACATTGCGTGAGCCTGATCAACTCATTTTTTGTGTAACTTGTGCAGAGTCATGATAATGCCTGGAAGGAACCGTGAGACCACTGAGGGTCAACCCAACCCGGTCCTGACTGCATTGGCTGAGATGCAGGTGGCTAGACTAGCCGATCAGGAGGCCGCTAGATTGGCCAACCTAGCGATGATGGACTCCGTTCGGGAGGCGAACTGAAAAGCCATTGAGGATGTTTTGGATGCGAATCGACTGGCGTATATGACCATGGTACGGGTCATATTGGAGGAGTTGAGGATTGGTTGTCTTGACGGCCAACATCCTCCGCTGCCACCACCTCCATCCTCACACCCGTGTGGGAGTGGAGTTAGAGGGATACTAGTGGGGAATGAATCCTCGTTGCGTGAGTGCATCCTGTGTGGAGAGAATTATAAGGGTACTTGCGGGCAAGGACAAAGAGTATGTTTCAGATGTGGCCAGCCAGGCCATCTTATCAAAGGGTGCGCTTCCAAAATAGAGCGAGCTGCAGGAATACACAGTGTTTCAGTATGTCCCTTAGAAAGGACAGCTGGATCGACGTCTAAGGACTTCGAGAAAATTCATGTGAACCACGAGGCAAAGAAAATTAAAGAATCAAGGCTATGAGAAATAGTGGTTCCATTTCCTGGAAGGGCAGGAAGTTTGGGGGCAGAGGTAAAGGGAAGCAGCTTCAAGTCAAACAAATGTGCAACAAATTCAAGAGGTCTACTTCTCTGGTAGACAATTTTGCTAGACCTTTGATTATCCCGCAGTGTGTAGGTTGTGGAAAGGAGCATTTGGGAGATGTGCTATTGGAGAGTTGCTATGTTACAAATACGGGAAGAGAGGCCATATTGCCAAGGATTGTTATAATTTAGTTGCTAGGGCCGCAGTAGTTTAGACGGCCCCCCTTCAGATGTTTCCTGGGAGTGCAGCGAGACCTCCTACTCCCAGATGCACGGGATGTGGGAAGTTTCATCTGGGGCCGTGTGCTACCGGCCATACTATCAGTTTCCAGTGTGGCCAGGAGGGCCACTATGCTAGAGAGTTTCCATCGTCTGTGGCGAGGGCTGCATCAGTTTTGACAGCTCCTATTCTGATGTTTCCTGCACCATCAGAGACTGACCGGGTTTATGCACGGGATCGTCAGCTGTCGGACCGAGCTCCGAACCTTGTCAGAGGTAATGTTTCCATTGGGGAATTGTTGTTGATGTTTTGTTTGATTCTGGGGATACGCATTCTTTATTGCAACCCCGATTGTTTGGGGCTTGAGTTGCCATGTCCTTTCTCCACCGTTGCGGTTGACAACCGCCGCCAGAGAAAAGTGAGATTCTACCACTGTACATCGAGATGTCGTGTTTCAGTGGAATGGCTGTGAGTTCTCGGTAGATCGGGTGGGATTATCGATGGCTAATTTTGGAAATCATCCTTGGCGTGGATGGATTGTCTAATAGTTGTGCGATGATTGATTGATTGATTGATTGATTGATTGTTGTGCCTAGCGAGTGGTGATGTCTTCGTGCGATTCCACAGCCAGTTCCTCGCCTTTTATTGCTACGGGTTAGGAGAGCCTTATGAGCAGGGACATTGGTTATGTCATGTTGGAAGGTTTGGTGAGTGGGACACAGGAGGATCTCACTAGCATTCCTGTGGTGAAGGAATTCCTCGAGGTGCTTCTTTAGGAGATTCCTGACTTTCTGCCACAGCGGGAGATAGAGTTCTCCATTGAATTGTTGCCTGGTGTGGGGCCCTATTTCATTAGCTCCATATCGGCAGTCGCCACCGGAGTGGCGGAGTGGAAGAAGCTCATTGTTGGTCTTTCGGCGAAAGACTTCTTTCGACTGAGCGTGTCTCCTTGGGGAGCACCGGTCAATTTTGTTATAAGGTATGATGTCTTATGCCATTACAAAAGTGTGATGGTGCCTTGTTTGAAAGTGTGAAATTCTCTTCAAGGAAAAGTAAGTGTGTAACACTTGAAAATTGTGGCAAGGCCACGCGTGATCTGGTATATGCGAGGCAGTGCATGTACAATTTGTTTGTGAGTTGAGTAGTCTCCATGACTCTAGGATCTTATGTTGATTATTGATATGCGTTATAAGTAGTTGGCATGTTAACACCATGGATAGTATTAAGCATAAAATAAGTACGATGAACTGTTGTAATATATCAATGTTATTTCACCTTTGACTGACTCTCGATTTTGCAGATACCATGGAGATTGAGGTATACCGTTACTTAGAGTTTTTGGGTTATTATGCTATTGAAATTGAAAATTTTGCAGGTGTACGTGAACTAAGGTACGTCACTATGTGAGTTAGTATGTTAACTAACATGTATTGGTTGAAATGAACATGATCATGATTTCGTACTGTGAAATGAATATGAATTTATTTTGAGGATATTGATTATAATTTGTAAGTCTTGTCGAGGTCAGAGTCATGGAATGGGACCAAACTCACTCAAGATTTGTGTGGTTTAGAGTAAGTGGGGTCGGGTCATCTCTATTGAGAAAGTGACTGATGATCCCAGAGAATCGGATGACGTTTTGATGTCATTGTGAAACTTCGAGTTTTAAGGGTGACCTCTTTGTTTGGGGGTGCACTTCTCGAAGCGGAGATTGTGAGAGTCGAGAATGAGTTTTTGGAGAAGACCCAATAGGCGCAAGTGCTAAGAGGGTGCCAGGATCGTGTGAACAACCAGGACAGTTTCTCTTGGAAGAAGGAAGAACTTTGTTGCTTGTGCTTAAAGGTGAAGATTGAACACCAGAAGCCGTTTGGTAAGCTTCAACCTCTTGAGGTACTACAGTGGAAGCGGGAAGGTATTTCCATGAACTTCGTGGTGGGCTGGCCTAAGACTCAGGCTGGTATTGACTCTATTTGGGTCATTGTGGACAGATTGTCAAAGTTTGCCCACTTTCTTCCGGTACAGGTGAGTTTCTCTTCATAGCAGTTGGCCAAATCGGTCATTCGCGAGATCATGAGTCTTCACGGGGTGCCCAAGAGTATCATCAGTGCTAGGGACCCGAAGTTCACCTCTCGGTTCGGGGAGGCGCTGCAGAGAGCTTTTGGAACTCATTTGCTACTGAGTACAACCTATCACCATTAGACTGTTGGACAGACTGAGCGGATCATCCAGACCTTGGAGGACATGTCGAGGGCTTGCATCTTGGAGCAGGGCCCAGCATGGGATAGGTACCTGGTATCGATTGAGTTTTTGTGCAACTGTGTTTTCCTTGCTAGCCTGGGCAAGGAACCCTACGAGGCGTTGTTTGGTAGGAGGTGTAGAACTCCTACCTGTTGGTCTGAGGTTGGAGATAAAGAGTTGTTTCTCATGGACCTTGTCTAATTTACCACCAGCCGATTCAGATGATCAGAGGAAAGCTGAAGCAGGCGCAGAGTCGCCAAGAGAACTACATTGATGTTAAGCATCGTCCACTTGAGTTTAGTAAGGGTGAGCACGTGTTTATGATACTTTCACTGTCACCAGTGTTGTTCGGGCACTCGGAGTGAGGAAACTGAGCCCGCGATTCATTGGGCCACACCAATTATGTGGTAGAGTATGACCTGTTGCCTACCATTTTGCCTTGTCTCCGAACTAGACCAACATCCACGACGTGTTTCACGTGTCTCAGCTTCGCAAGTATGTAGCGGATCCTTTGCACGTGGTGCAACCGGATGATGTGGAGGTTCGGGAGAACCGGAAAACTCCCGTCAGACCACTCAAGATCCTCGATCGTGGCGAGAAGCAGCTAAGGAGCAAGATCATTCCGATGGTCAAAGTGCAATGGACTGGGAAAACTCTTGAGGAGTGCACTTGGGAGCGAGAGGACGAGCTTCTCCGGCAGTATCCAGATTTCCAAGACAGGTATGTTTCTGATTTTGAGGACAAAATTCTTAAAAAGGTGGGGTGAATGTAAGAACCCGCACCGTTAATTAAGGAAGTTAATTAATTAATTATGAGAAATTATGAAATAATTCCATAATTCACCCTAGTAATTATTATGAGGCTTAAATAATTATGGTAAGTGAGTAATAATGCTGAAAGTCGCTTTTCTGACGAAAAGTGCAGATACCGGTTCTGCTACTCAGTATAAATGCGTATCGATGAAGTATCCCGGAAAATTATGAAAAGTGAGTATATGTCACTAGAATAATATATAGGACTTGCAAAATAAGTTTCAAGTTAAAATAATGAGAATTGGTGCCAGAACTGATACTGGCTATGAAAAAACGCGTACCAAAAAAGTGTTGCGAAAAATTAAAATTAAAATATGAAAAATCCTAGAAAAATAGGTAGGTTCAGAATCTCAAGTTTGAGATTAAAATGATAAGCGTAGCTATTAATGCTAATATTGTGCGTTTAACTTTAAGAGGACTATAAATACTAAAGGGCACACTCTCCTAGGTCAGAAATTCTTTCTTCTACGTGAGATTTTCTTGTGCATAGGCTTCCACCTTCTTCTCCCTTCAATAACTTGAGCTTTCCTCCATTTTTGTACCAAAGTTCCCAACTTTTCTTCTTGAAAACCCCTCTCCATCATTGTGTGAGTTTGTGGCAAGCTTTGGGGGAGTGGGGAGAGTGTTCTTGTGAGCTCAAGGTGCTGTTTTTCTGAGTGTTGGGGGCTGTCTCCTTGGTTGTGGAAGTGTGAGTGCATTTCACCTCCATGGGAGCTTAAAGAACCAAGCTTTGGAGGGAGAGAACTTACCTTTGTGTGGTGATTTTCGTGCATCGCTAAGGCAGAGGCTCGGGGCACTTCTTAAAGCATCAAAGGCTCTTCTTTTTCTGAGTTCAAGGACCCCATAGGTATACCTTGAACATCCCCTTTGAAATTTCATGAAAATAGGTTTTTTATGTCATGAAAAGAGATAACTTTGATTAATCATGTTAAAGGTTGTTAATCCATGTATAATAAGTAGGGTTGAACCACTGTTTTGTGCCAAAACTGAACCTTGGACCTTGGGGAAGCCTTGGGGTCTCGGATTGTGCAGAAAAATTCTGCAGAATTCTGTTCTGCCCACGTGGTAATCGATTACCTTTCGTTGGTAATCGGTTACCTAGTTCAGTAATCGATTAGCATGTTTTTGGTAATCGGTTACCTAGTTTATTAATCGATTACCATGTCCTGGGTAATCGATTACCACCTGTGAAAATGACCAGAAACTAGTTTTATGCGTGGGAATGTCCATTTTTGGGCATGATGGCCTAGGAAGTTTGTGTTACTATCGGGAAACAGTGATGCTTGACATCGTAGTAACTCTTCTGGATCTCTCGGATCATCTGGATCTGCTGGGTAATATCTTGGACAAAGTCCAAGCCAAACAACTCCTTGTCTCCAACCTCAGACCAGCAGGTAGGAGTCCGGCACCTCTTACCATACAACGCCTCGTACGGTGCCATGCCCAAGCTCGCACGAAAGCTGTTGTTATACCAAAACTCCACCAATGGCAGGTATGTATCCCATGTTGAACTTTGCTCCGAAGTACAAGCCCACAACATGTCCTCCAAGGTCTGGATGGTCCGCTCATTCTGAGGGTGATAGGTTGTACTCAGTCTCAACTGGGTACCAAAAGCTCCCTGCAGCGCCTCCCAGAACTGAGATGTGATCTTCGGGTCCCTATCACTGATGATACTCTCGGGAACCCCGTGAAGCCTAACAATCTCGCGAACATAAAGCTTGGTCAACTGTTCTGTAGTGAAGCTCACCTTAACCGGAAGAAAATGGGCAGATTTTGTCAATCTGTCCACAATGACCCAGATAGAGTCACAACCCGCCCGAGTCTTAGGCAATCCCTCAACGAAGTCCATGGAAATACTCTCCCACTTCCACTGCGGTACCTCAAGAGGTTGATGCTTACCAGATGGCTTCTGATGTTCAATCTTCACCTTCTGGCAAATCAAACACTTAGACACAAAAACGGCAACATCCTTCTTCATGCCCGGCCACCAGAAATTCTTCTTTAGATCTTGGTATATCTTAGTAGCACCAGGGTGGATAGAAAACAGACCCTTATGAGCCTCTTCCAGAACCTCTTCCGTCAACGGACCTCGAGGAACCACGGTCCTCTTCTGAAACAACAGAAGTCCATCCTCATTCCAAGACACACCATGTTGGTTTTTCACATACTCCAGGAAATCTCTCTGCACTTGCGCCTCTTTGATCTTTTCCACTAGCTCATTAACAATATCTGCGACTTCCATCTCAAGAAGTGTACCCCCACACGAAGAGGTCACTATCAGGATTCGAAACTTCTTAATCACGCCAAAGTTACACAACAACAAACTGGATAGGCTCCCGGGTTTCCGACTCAAAGTGTAACACTCCGTGTATACCCGGTAATGTTATCAAACTATCGTATTAAGCTGCGCTTAATTAAAAATGTGGAATATCTTTTTCTTTTCAATTATGACGTCATTATACTTAGCCAAATTGATTACTTAATCAATTTCATAAAATACCGCCTGTATGTAAATTGCAATAAACATCTAACTGAAATACCTCCATATATAGATATAAATGTGAGTATCTAAGTCACGGAATTACAACACATAACTCGGACAATATCCTGATACATTAATACAAATCCAAATAAAACAAGACATAATCAAGTCTATGTGGCATGGGCAACCCCCTTGCTCACCAAATCAACAGCATAACCAACAAGGCCTCAATATGTAAATCCATAAACTGAAGTTAAAACCATAAGACAGTAAACAGAATCTCGCATCAAACATAGCAGCATAAACATGCAACATCTATCAGCTAAGCTCTGGCCTCCTGCCACTAGAGGTCTCAACCCCTGCATTCCCTGAACCTAAAATAAGCATTCCCCAAACGTGGGGTGAGATCTCTAAACTAGAAATTTCAGTAAGACAAGGGGTCCTCAAGGATCTTCCATCCCAAGCTCACTTACATGTGCAATATAAGTTCTAAAAGCAGTAATATCAATATTAGTTCCAAAACTATGCAGTGCAATAGATATTCATGCCATGTGTGTTTAAACTATTCTACTGGCCAGAGAAATGCAGGAATGCGTCTATACCTACATGTAGTACACGGAACACCGCTTGCACCTCACCCACAGCCTCACCATCTTGTATGTACCACACACTCAGGCTTACCGTATAGGTGGAACACCACATGCATATCATAAAGGCACTAGCATATAACAGCTCAACAGCATTTCCAAAACATCAAAAGCATGTAACACAACATGCACATAACCATACCCCCATGGGACATGGTGGAACCACAACATGGCTAAACCGAGGACACGAAAGCTTACCTTGCAAGCTCACTATCCAATGCCAAGAGTCCACACAGCTCAAGTCCGACACACAGCAGATCACAATCTGATTTAGGAACAGCAAGCATATCAACATTCATAGCTCATAAGCATAAACATAAAGACTACGTTTTCCTTTTACGATTTACGTCTTAAGGCTTCTCACAAGCCATAAGCCCTTAATAATTTGATTCTGACTTAGTTAAGTTATTACAGAAGTACCACTTCATCATACTAGGGTCCACAAACCCATACAAGACCTCTGTATGAACAGTATCTTACTGTTCATCGAAAACCCAGAATATCCGGATATTCCTCTGGGGCATATCCCGATATCCAATATCCGGATATCTCACTGTACATATCCGGATATCAATATCCGGATTTCCAGATCCCCATATCCGGATATCCAATATCCGGATATTTCATGATCAGATATCCAGATATTTCACGACAGAATGCAGTTTCTGCATTTCGTGAAGATATCCTTCCAAGGTTGGGTTTTTAACACTTAAACACGTTAAAGCATGCATTTTTAGGCACATTACGGTTCATACAACTGTTGGTTACTTGTTTAACTCATTAAACATACCAAGACACCTCTTTTAATCATCAAAACACAAGACCAAAGGTTCAACACTTACTCAAGGCTTCAAAGTCAGCAAAGGAAGACTCTTGGAGCTCACCAACAGCTCCTCAAACTCAGACCAAGAAGGAGTACGAAAATGGACCAACAAAGTTTGGTTCTTGCACCCAAAGGTCACTCATTGGTGCACCAAGTGCCATGACAATGGCTCCAACAACCCCAAACAGCAAGGTCAGCAACTGAACACCACAAGAACAGCTCTATAGACCCAGAACAAGGCCACCAACACACTCCCAAAGGTGATTCTCACTCACACCAAGTGTTTAGGTGAAGGGAATGGAAGAAAAGGCTTCAAAGCTCAAGAATTAAAGAAGAAGAGCAATGGAACAGTGTCTGAAGACCCTCAGCCGCCCAAAGTCACGCAGGAAAAGAGAGTCTAGGGTTTTGTTCCCAAAGAATGAGTATATATAGCCACTTAACCATAAAACACACAGTATTAACTTTAATTTCTACGCTTAGCATTTTATTCTCAAACTTAGGATTTTTAACCTACTCAATTTTACAAGAATTGTCATATTTTTCTTATATTTTTCGGAGCACCTTTCCGGTACGCGCTTTTCATAGGCGGTACCAGTTTCTGGCACCAGTTCTCATTATTTTAACTTGAAACTCGTTTTACAAGTCAAATATATTATTCTAGGAATTATCATGCACTTATTATAATTTTCCGAGATACTTTTTCGGTAAGCATTTATACCGACTAGCAGAACCGGTATCTGCACTTTTCTTCCGAAAAGCGACTTTCAGCATTCTTAATCACTTACTATAGTTATTAGAGCCTCATAATAATTATTAAGATCAATTATGAAATCATTTCCTAATTTAACATAATTAATTAATTAATTTCCTTAATTAACGGTGCGGGTTCTTACATTCACCCCACCTTTTTAGGATTTTGTCCTCAAAATCAGAAAACATACCTGTCTCGAAACTTGGGGTACTGCCGGAGAAGCTCGTCCTCATGCTCCCTAGTACACACCTCAGGAGTTCTTTCGGTCCACTGCACTTTGACCATCGGAATGATCTTGCTCCTCAGCTGCTTCTCGCCACGATCGAGAATCTGGAGTAGTTCGACGGGAGTCTTTAGGTTCTCCCGAACCTCCACATCATCAGGTTGCACCACGTGCGAAGGATCTGCTAAGTACTTCCGAAGCTGAGACACGTGAAACACGTCGTAAATGTTGGCCAAGTTCGGAGGCAAGGCAAGCCGGTAGGCAACTGGTCCTACTCTACCATTGATCTGGTATGGCCCAATATATCGCAGGCTGAGCTTCCTCACTCCGAGTGCCCGACCAACACCGGTGACAGGTGAAAGTCTCACAAACACGGGCTCACCCTCACTAAACTCTAGTGGACGATGCTTGACATCATAGTAGCTCTTCTGGCGATTCTGCGCCTGCTTCAACTTTTCACGGATCAACTGGATCTGCTGGGTGGTATCTTGGACAAAGTCCAAGCCAAAAAGCTCCTTATCCCCAACCTCAGACCAACAAGTAGGAGTTCGACAGCTCCTATCATACAGTGCTTCGTAGGGCGCCATGCCCAGGCTAGCATGAAAGCTGTTGTTGTACGAAAATTCAACCAACGGAAGGCACCTATCTCATGTCGAGCCCTGCTCCAACGTGCAAGCCCGCAACATGTCCTCCAAGGTCTAGATGGTCCTCTCAGTCTGTCCATCAGTTTGAGGGTGATAGGAGGTACTCAATCTCAACTGCGTACCAAAAGCCTCCTACAGCGCCTCCCAGAATCGAGATGTGAACTTCGGGTCCCTATCACTGATGATACTCTCGGGCACCCCGTGAAGTCTCACAATCTCGCGAACATAAAGCTTAGCCAACTGCTCTGTAATGAAGTTCACCTTCACTGGAAGAAAATGGGTAGACTTCGTCAGTCTGTCCACAATGACCCAAATATAGTCACAACCCGCCTGAGTCTTCGGCAATCCCACCACGAAGTCCATGGAAATACCTTCCCACTTCCACTGTGGTACTTCAAGAGGTTGAAATTCAGCAGACGGTCTCTGATGTTCAATCTTCACCTTCTGGCAAACCAAACACTTGGACACAAAGACAGCAACATCTTTCTTCATGCCCGACCACCAGAAGTTCTTCTTCAGGTCTTGGTACATCTTAGTAGCACCAGGGTGGATAGAAAATTGGCCCTTATGGGCCTCTGCCATAACCTCATCGGTCAACGGACCTCGAGGAACCACGATCCTATGTTGAAACAAAAAAAGTTCATCATCATTCCAAGACACACCGTCTTGGTTCTTCACATAATCCAGACACTCTCTCTGAACTTATACCTCTTTGAAATTTTCTAACAGCTCATTCACAACGTCTGCTGCTTCCATCTCGAGAAGTGCACTCCCACACAGAGCAGTCATTGCCAGGTTTTGGAACTTCTCAACCACATCAAAGTTACCAAGTAACAAACTGGATGAGCTCCCGGTTTTCCGGCTCAAAGCATCAGCTACCACATTGGCCTTGCCAGGATGGTACTTCAACTCAAAGTCGTAATCCTTTATGAACTCCATCCATCTCATCTGCCTCATGTTCAGCTCTTTCTGGTCGAAAAGATACTTCAAACTCTTGTGGTCACTGAACACCACAAACTTCAAACCAAAAAGATAATGCCTCCAAATCTTGAAAGCAAACACAATAGCAGCCAACTCCAAGCCATGAGTAGGGTAGTTCTCCTCACGATGCTTCAGCTGCCTCGAAGCATAGGCAATCACCTTGCCCAACTGCATTAACACACAACCTAGCCCCTTCCCGGAGGCGTCGGTACAAAGCTCAATCTCAAGCGCAGGATCAGGAAGGACCAACACAGGTGCAGTAGTCAGTCTCTCCTTCAACTCCTGAAAACAGACCTCACACTCGTGAGTCCACACAAAAGGAGTCTTGTTCCGAGTAAGATGAGTCAAAGGGAGAACCATCGTGGAGAAACCCTTGATGAACCTCCGATAGTAACCTGACAAACCCAGAAAGCTTCTCACTTCCGTAACTGTCTTGGGCCTCTCCCAATCCAGTACGGCCTCGATCTTGTTCTGATCCACTGCAACTCCTTCAGAAGAAATCATATGCCCAAGGAACTTCACAGACTTGAGCCAAAACTCACATTTTGAAGGCTTCGCATGCAGCTTCTTCTCATTCAGCACTTGCAGAACAATCCTCAAATGCTCCACATGCTCCTCCTCTGTCTTGGAGTAAATCAAAATATCGTCAATGAAAACGATCACAAACTGATCCAGGCACGGCTGGAAAATCCGATTCATATAATCCATGAACACAGCGGGTGCATTGGTGAGTCCAAACGAAATCAACAAATACTCAAAATAATCGTATCTCGAACTAAATGCGGTCTTAGGGACATCCTCCGGCTTCACCCGAATCTGATGGTATCCGGACCGGAGATCAATCTTGGAATACACGCAAGCACCCCTGAGCTGATCCAACAGATCATCAATCCGAGGAAGGGGATACTTGTTCTTGATCGTCACCTTGTTCAGTTGCCTGTAGTCGGTGCACAATCGCATTGTCCCGTCCTTCTTCTTCACAAAGATGATCGGTGCTCCCCAAGGAGACACACTCGGTCGAATGAAATCTTTTGCTGAAAGATCGTCAATGTGCTTCTTCAGCTCTGCCAACTCCGGTGGCGACATTCGGTATGGAGCTAATGAAATAGACCCTACACCAGGCAACAGATCAATGGAGAGCTCTATCTCCCTCTGTAGCAGAAACTCAAAAATCTCCTCAGGAAACACCTCGAGGAATTCCCTCACCATAGGAATTCCAGTGATATCCTCTTGTGTCCTACTCACCAAACCTCCCAACATGACATATCCAAATGCCCCAGCTCTCAAGGCTCTCCTAGCCTGCAACAAAGAAATGTACGGCAAGGAACTGGCTGTGGAATCACACGGAGACATCACCACACGCTTGGCACAACAGTCAATCAATGCACAATTCCTGGACAACCAATCCATGCCCAGAATAACCTCCAAGTTGGCCAACGGCAATCCTATCAGATCTACCGAGAACTCACGGCCCTCCCACTGAAACACGACATCTCGATGTACAGTGGTAGAATCACACTTTTCTCCGGTG
This sequence comes from Gastrolobium bilobum, assembly GCF_033153095.1. Classification (NCBI taxonomy): domain Eukaryota; kingdom Viridiplantae; phylum Streptophyta; class Magnoliopsida; order Fabales; family Fabaceae; genus Gastrolobium; species Gastrolobium bilobum. The sequence continues at coordinate 100,170 of NW_026895766.1, read as the reverse complement.
GCGATGGTTGTAACACCCCGTGTATACTCGGAATATTAACATTACATCGTATTAAGCAGTGCTTAATTAAAAATTTGCGGAATATTCTTTTTCTTTTCAATCATGACGTCATTATCAATTACCAACTTGATTACTTAATCAATTTCATAAAATATCGCCTGTATGTAAATTGCAATAAGACATCTACTGAAATACCTCAATATATAGATAAAGTGTGTATCTAAATCATGGCATTACATCAAGTAATCCGGACAATATCCTGATACATTATTACAACTCCAAAAGACTCAAGACATAATCAAGACATAACAATACTATGTGTCATGGACAATCCCCATGCTCACCAAATAAACATAGTAAGCAACCAGTCTCAACGTAAAACTCCATAAACATAACTGAAGCTATAAGCATAAACAGCATGCAAATCCAGCATCCAATCATGGCAGCATAATATAACAGCAATCTAACTCAGCTCCGGCCTCCTGCCGCCTGAGGTCTCAATATTACCTGACCCTGAAATAAGCATTCCCCAAACGTGGGGTGAGATCTCTAAACTAGAAATCTCAGTAAGACAAGGGGTCCTCAAGGATCTTCCACCCCAAGCTCACTTACATGTGCAATATAAGTTCAAAAAGCATTTATATCATTATCAGTTCCAAAACTATGTAGTGCAACAAATATCTATGGCATGTGTGTAATCACTATCTACTGGCCAGAGAAATGTAGGAATACGTCTATTCCCTACATGTAGTACAAGGAACACCGCTTGCACCTCACCCATAGCCTCACCCTCTTGTATGTTCTACATACTCAGGCTTACCGAATAGGTGGAACACCTCCATGCATATCAACAAGGAACTAACATACAATAACTCAACAGCATTTCCAAAACATCAAAAGCATGTAACACAGCATGCATATACCATATCCCCATGGGACATGGTGGAACCACAACATGGCTAAACCGAGGACACAAAAGCTTACCTGTACCCGTATGCCCCTGATAACACATATTTTGTTACACTTATTTGTTACTCTTGATTAGTATTTTTAGGATTTATTTGAATAAAATAATGATTGTTAGAGTTAATTTAGGTTTTTAGTTTTTAATTGGGTTTAATTTATTTTCGTCAGAATTTTTCAGCTTTACGTTACTTCTGTATTTTGGCCATATCTCGGTCCATAGTTGTCGGATTGACTCCGTTCTTGTTGGGTTTTTCAGATAACACAGAGAGCTACAATTATTATGCAGAGATCTAAGCCCAATTCAGACTAGAAGCGGGTCGATTTCGGACACCAAGTTGGACGCGTTTTGCTGAAGTTTTGTTTGACTATTGGGCTTGTAATTTAAATTAAAACCCAATTACTTAAGTGGCCCAAAGCCAAGTTTTATTGTTTCATTTTATTTTATTCGGTTTTTTTATTTTATGTTTGGGCTGAAGCGATGAAACCCTAGCCGTCCTGCGTGACGGCTATTTAAAGGGGACTCTAGGAAACCCTTGGTAGTCAGTTTTTACAACAGAGAAGTTCTCTCTGAGTTTTTATTCAATTGCGTTCTTCATCTTTTTTTCTTCTTCTTCTTCTTTTCATTTCAATTATGTTTACCTTAGCCATGCGAGGCTAAGAACCTTTTAATCAACCTAAGGGTAATGGATTCCATGGATTGGTCTTGAGGATCTGCGTTTATTTCAAATCAGTTTTGTTTCCCTTCCCAACTCAGATTGATATCGTGCGATCGTGGATATTCAATCTGAGGTTCGCGATTGCGATTATGGAAAGGGATTAATCATCAGATTTGATGATTAGGTTGATTGACCCTATGACCTTAAATCAAGCGGGCTGATACTCTGCGATTGTATGAGTAGAAGCATCGTCTTTGATCAAATGCTAAGCGATCACTTAGAGAGGGTTGTCAATTGGAAATAAGGATTCTGATCCGATTGACAAATCAATCACGATTCTGATATCTTCTTATCCGAGGAAAGACGTCCATGGAACCCAAACCTTAGGTTGGTTATTTTTAATTACGAATTTTTATTCCAAATTTATATTCTGCCTCTTCAATTATTGAATCAAAATCTAAAACCCCCCTTTTAATTTTCTGTTCTCATAAGCGATTTTAACCAAAACAATTTCCTTGAGAGACGACTTAGGGTTTCCACTTTACTGCAAATTTTTTGAACCCTAATTAAAAAAATAATTTTTAATTTGCGCGAGTTCGAAAGCTTACCTGTACCCGTATGCCCCTCCGACTCGAACTCGGTATCACAAGGGTCCACACCACAAATAGAATCCAATGCACTCACAGATCTGGTTCAATGACCATCATAGTATCAATATACACATTCTAAAATTCCAAGGAAATCAGGTATTATTTTCTTTTTCATTTCGAACCGGAGATCCTTTTTAAAACATACCATTTAACTTATTTAATTTTAGATATATATATATATATATATATATATATATACATATATATATATATATATATATATATATATATACGTCCCCTGTAACAATCATATAAGCATAAGCATGCCTTTTCTTTATTAGCTTTCATTGCCTTTTCTTTATTAGCTTTTGTACTTCCGTTTCATTCACAGCTTTCGTTGTAACAATATATAAGCATAAGCATGCCTTTTCTTTATTAGCTTTTGACTAATATATATATATATATATTAAACTAATGCATTCTAAGACCCATTTCTAAAATATGCTTTCTTTCAAGTTGGACCAAAGCATGACCGATTGCTACAAAAGATTCAGACTTTCAATTTAAAAACTCACGCAAACCAATAAATTCAGTAAATCACGCAGGTATGCTACAGAAGAAAAATAACGCACAGTATTTCAAAGATGATATTGTAACAGTAATATATAACAATAATTTACAAAGGGATAATTAAGTTTACCTTGGTTCTTTTTAGAACAGAAAAATGAAAACTTGAGAGGTTTAGAAAGCACCCAAATCTTCAACAAAGGGTTCTCCTTCAACACAACTAAAGCTTTAATGGATGGGTGGTGTTTTAATGGAAGAGAGGAAGAAGAAAAAAATGGAAACTTTAGAGAAGAAGGCTAGGACTCCAAGAAACTCTAAAGAGAAGCCACACTCAGCCGCTGAGTTTCTTTCAAAAAACACACCTAGGGTTTTGTGCCCAACTATTGTATTTATAGGCCACTTAAGGGTTAAAACACATAGTATTAGATTTAATTGCTACGCTTAGCATTTTAATCCCAAACCTTGGATTATGAAACTACATAATTTTCTGAGATTTATCATATTTTTCTTATAATTTTCTGAGCAACTTTCTGGTACGCGCTTTTAAGAGCCAGTACCGATTTCTAGCACCAGTTCTCATTATTTGGACTTGAAACTCGTTTTATAAGTCCTACATATTATTCTAGTAATTATCATGCACTTACTTTAATTTTCTGGGATACTTTTTCGGCACGCATTTATACCGACTAGCAGAACCAGTATCTGCACTTTTCTTCCGAAAAGCGACTTTCAGCATTCTTAATCACTTATTATGATTATTAAGCCTCATGATTAATTATTAGGGTCAATTATGGAATCATTTCCTATTTTTGCATAATTAATTAATTAAATATCTTAATTAACGGTGCGGGTTCTTACAATGGTCACCCGCAACGGTGGAGAAAGCACAGACATGGGCAACTCAAGTCCCACAGCAATCGGGGTTGCAACAAAAGAATGCGTAGCCCCAGAGTCAAACAAGACATCAACAGATGATGCACCAATAGTAACAGTACCTCTGACTAGGTTCGGAGCTCGGTCCGACTGCTGACGATCCAGGGTATAAACACGCCCAGTAGACGGTGGCACTGTCGGTGCCGAAGTAGGTGGAAGGGGAACCATCTAACATGGCATTGTCTGCACTGCAGTAGCTCTCGCCATCGACGACGGACAATCTCTAGAGAAGTGGCCCTCATTGCCACACTGAAAGCAAATCAACTGGCCGGTAGAACACGGCCCAAAATGAGTCTTCCCGCATCCCGAACACTTGGGAGCAGGAGGTCTTGCTGCACTCCCCTGGGCAGAAGTCCTCTTAAACTGATTTGGCGCTTGCCGAGCCGCCAACTGCTTTCTCTTGCCCTTGTTCCCAAACTTCCTGTCTCTCCAAGAAGTGGAACTACCAGCTACTACCTTCGTCGCCTCTACAACCTTGGCCCTCTTGGCCTTACTCGAGCTATAGAAGTCCTCAATATCACGACAGTGCTGAACCAGTGTCCCAAAGTCTCTCGAAGCAAAACCAGCTAGTTAACCAGCAATATCCTCACTAAGTCCCCTGCGGAACTTAGCAGCCAAGAATGTAGGAGTAGGCCTCGCCATCCTGAAATGTGCAAACTTCACCAGCTGGTTGAACTGGGCCAGGTACTCGTCAACAGACAACGAGCCCTGAACCAACCTGTCGAACTCTCCCTGCTTCCTCTCCTGAGCATCGTAAGGGAAATACTAACCCAGAAAGCAATCCTCGAAGAATGGCCACGTCATCACATGGCCCTGCATCTTGTAGACATGAGAAGTGTTCGTCCACCACTAATGGGCATCGCCCTCTAGCATGTAGGTAGCGAACATCAGCTTCTGCGGATCAGTACACTGCATGACCCGAAATATCTTGTCCAATGCCTGTAGCCAACGCGCCGCAGCAACAGGATCATAAGATCCATCAAAGGTAGGTGGCTTATGCTTAAGAAAAGCATTCAGCCGGCGATAGATCTCATCTCGATCCTTAACAAAAACAAGGACGGTCTGCATGACCCTCGTAAGGTGACTGCCATCACCCATCTGACTCTGACTGTCGTCCTGCAGACTGGGTGGAGGCGGAGGCAGTGGCGGTGGAGGTGGCGGCGGAGGAAACTAGCCAACAGCAGGACCAGCCCTCAACTCCTCTAACATGACTCTCATCATCATCATCTTCGCCAAACAGTTGGCCTCCAACACATCCTCAGTGTCCTTCCAGTTCGCCTCTCTGACGGCGTCCAGCATGGCCTGGTTTGACATTCTCATGGCCTCCTGGTCGGCTTGTCAGGCCGCCTGCATTTCAGCCAATGCAGCCAGGACCGGGTCGAGTTGACCCTCATCAGTCTCCCGTGTCCTCCTGGATCCTACAAGTTACACAATTTATGAGTTGATCAGGCCTACGCAGTGTGATTACATATACAACATCATAATAAAAACCAACGGAGCAAACACACAAGGCAGACACAACCAAACATCCTAATCATTGCAATACATACAGGCTTTTCCCTTGAACCGTTGCTCTGATACCATAAAATGTAACACCCCGTGTATACCCGGTAATGTTATCAAACTATCGTATTAAGCTGCGCTTAATTAAAAATACGGAATATCTTTTTCTTTTCAATTATGACGTCATTATACTTAGCCAAGTTGATTACTTAATCAATTTCATAAAATACCGCCTGTATGTAAATTGCAATAAACATCTAACTGAAATACCTCCATATGTAGCTATAAATGTGAGTATCTAAGTCACAGAATTACAACACATAACCCAGATAATATCCTGATACATTAATACAACTCCAAATAAAACAAGACACAATCAAGTCTATGTGGCATGGACAATTCCCATGCTCACCAAATAAACAGCATAACCAACAAGGTCTCAACATGTAAATCCATAAACTGAAGCTAAAAGCATAAGACAGTAAACAGAATCTCGCATCAAACATAGCACCATAAACATACAACATCTATTAGCTAAGCTCTGGCCTCCTGCCACTAGAGGTCTCAACCGTATAGGTGGAACACCACATGCATATCATAAAGGCACTAGCATATAACAGCTCAACAGCATTTCCAAAACATCAAAAGCATGTAATACAACATGCATATAACCATACCCCCATAGAACATGGTGGAACCACAACATGGCTAAACCGAGGACACGAAAGCTTACCTTGCAAGCTCACTATCCAATGCCAAGAGTCCACACAGCTCAAGTCCGACACACAGCAGATCACAATCTGATTTAGGACCAGCAAGCATATCAACATTCATAGCTCATAAGCATAAACATAAAGACTACGTTTTCCTTTTACGATTTACGTCTTAAGTCTTCTCACAAGCCATAAGCCCTTAATCATTTGATTCTGACTTAGTTAAGTTATTACAGAAGTACCACTTCATCATACTAGGGTCCACAAACCCATACAAGACCTCTGTATGAACAGTATCTTACTGTTCATCGAAAACCCAGAATATCCGGACAATCCTCGGGGGCATATCCGGATATCCAATATCCGAATATTTCATGATCAGATATCCAGATATTTCACGACAGAATGCAGGTTCTGCATTTCGTGAAGATATCCTTCCAAGGCTCGGTTTTTAACACTTAAACACGTTAAAGCATGCATTTTTAGGCACATTACGGTTCATACAACTGTTGGTTACTTGTTTAGCTCATTAAACATACCAAGACACCTCTTTTAATCATCAAAACACAAGACCAAAGGTTCAACACTTACTCAAGGCTTCAAAGTCAGCAAAGGAAGACTTTTGGAGCTCACCAACAGCTCCTCAAACTCAGACCAAGAAGGAGTACGAAAATGAACCAACAAAGTTTGGTTCTTGCACCCAAAGGTCACTCATTGATGCACCAAGTGCCATGACAATGGCTCCAACAACCCCAAACAGCAAGGTCAGCAACTAAACACCACAAGAACAACTCTCTAGACCCAGAACAAGGCCACCAACACACTCCCAAAGGTGATTCTCACTCACACCAAGTTTTTAGGTGAAGGGAATGGAAGAAAAGGCTTCAAAGCTCAAGAATTAAAGAAGAAGAGCAATGGAACAGTGTCTGAAGACCCTCAGCCGCCCAAAGTCACGTAGGAAAAGAGAGTCTAGGGTTTTATGCCCAAAGAATGAGTATACATAGCCACTTAACCATAAAACACACGGTATTAACTTTAATTGTTACGCTTTGCATTTTAATCCCAAACTCAGGATTCTTAACCTACTCAATTTTACAAGAATTATCATATTTTTATTATCTTTTTCGGAGCACCTTTCCGGTACGCGCTTTTCATAGCCAGTACCAGTTTCTGGCACCAGTTCTCAATATTTTAACTTGAAACTCGTTTTACAAGTCAAATATATTATTCTAGGAATTATCATGCACTTATTATAATTTTTCGGGATACTTTTTCGATACGCATTTATACGGACTAGCAGAACTGGTATCTGCACTTTTCTTCCGAAAAGTGACTTTCAACATTCTTAATCACTTACTATAATTATAGAGCCTCATAATAATTATTAGGGTCAATTATGAAATCATTTCCTAATTTAACATAATTAATTAATTAATTTCCTTAATTAACGGTGCGGGTTCTTACACAAAGCATGTGCTACCACATTGGCCTTGCCAGGATGGTACTTCAACTCAAAGTCGTAGTCCTTCAGGAACTCCATCCATCTCCTCTACCTCATGTTCAGCTCTTTCTGGTCAAATAGATACTTCTAACTCGTGTGGTCACTGAACACAATGAACTTCATACCAAAATGATAATGCCTCCAAATCTTGAAAGCAAAAACAATGGTTGCCAACTCCAGATCATGTGTCGGGTAGTTCTCCTCATGAGGCTTCAACTGCCTCAAAGCATAAGCAACAACTCAGCCCAACTGCATCAACACGCAGCCTAGCCTTTACCAGAGGCATCACAGTACAACTCAAACTGCTCCGCAGGATCAGGAAGGATCAACAAAGGTGCTGTTGTGAATCTCTCCTTCAACTCCTGTAAACACTCCTCACATTCGTGAGTCCACACAAAAGGAGTCTCTTTCCGGGTAAGGCGAGGTAACGGCAAGACCATCTTGGAGAATCCCTCAATGAACCTCCTGTAGTACCCGGCCAAACCCAAGAAACACCTAACTTTAGAAACAGTTTTGGGTCTCGCCCAATCCATCACAGCAATTCGGTTAATGTAATCCATGAACACTGCAGGTGCTTTAGTGAGTCCGGATGGAATCACCAGATGCTCAAAGTGGCCGTATCTCGAACGAAATGCGGTCTTAGGGACATCCTCTAGCTTCACCCGAATCTGATGGTATCCGGACCGGAGATCAATCTTCGAATACACACAAGCACCCCTAAGCTGATCCAGCAAATCATCAATATGCGGAAGGGGATAGTTGTTCTTGATCGTCACCTTGTTCAGCTGCATGTAGTCGGTGCACAATCGCATTGTCCCATCTTTCTTCTTCACAAAGATGACCGGCGCTCCCCAAGGAAACACGCTCGGTCGGATGAAATCTTTCGCTGAAAGATCCTCAATGTGCTTCTTCAGCTTTGCCAACTCCGGTGGTGACATCCGGTATGGAGCTAATGAAATAGGCCCCACACCAGGCAACAGATCTATGGAGAACTCTATCACCCGCTGTGGCAGAAACTCAGGAATCTCCTACAGAAACACCTCGAGGAATTTCCCCACCACAGGAATGCCAGTGATATCCTCCTGTGTCCCACTCACCAAACCTCCCAGCATGACATAACCGAATCCCCCTTCTCTCAAGCTCTCCTAGCCTGCAACATTGAAATAAATGGCGAGGAACAGGCTGTGGAATCAAACGGAGACATCACCACTCGCTTGGCACAACAGTCGATCAACACACAGTTTCTAGACAACCAACCCATGCCCAGAATAATCTCCAAATTGGCCATCAGAAATCCTATCAGATCTACCGAGAACTCACGGCCATCCCACGAAAACGCTACATCGCGATGAACAGTGGTAGAATCACACTTTTCTCCGGTGGCGGTGGTCACCCGCAACGGTGGAGAAAGCACATCATTGGGCAATTCAAGCCCCACAGCAATCAGGGTTGCAATAAAAGAATGCGTAGCCCCGGAATCAAACAAAACATCTACAGCAATCCCACCAATGGAAACAGTACCTCTAACAAGGTTCGGAGCTCGGTCCGACTGCTTGCGTCCAACGTGTACACATGCCCAGTAGCAGGTGGCACTGCAGGTGCCGAAGTCGGTGGAAGAAGAACAATCTGCAGTGGAACTGCCTGAACCACAGCAGCTCTCGATATCGACAAATTAGATGCCCCGAAGCACAACGCCCTGCATGCTCCTCTCCGCACCCCGAACACCTAGGAGTGGAAGGAAGCCTAGAAAAACCACTCTACTGTGAAGAAATCCTCCTGAACTGACCAGGCGCCTGCCTAGCCCCAAACTGCTTCCCTTTGCCCTTTCCAGCAAACTACTTGTCCTTCCAGGAAGTGGAACTACTAGTTCCCTTCGTCTCAGCAATCTTGGCCCTCTTGGCCTTACTCGAGTCGCAGAAGTCCTCGATGTCCTGACACTGCTGCACTAGTGTCCCGAAGTCTCTCGAAGCAGAACAACCAAGGTAACCAGCAATATCCTCATTAAGTCCCCTGCAGAACTTAGCAGCCAAGAAGATCAGAGTAGGCCTCTCCATCCGAAAGTGAGCGAACTTAACCAGCTCATTAAACTTGGCCAGGTACTCATCAACAGACAACGAGCCCTGCACCAACCTATCGAACTCCCCCTGCTTCCTCTCCTGGGCATCATAAGGGAAGTACCGACCCAGAAAGCAATCCTCGAAGAATGGCCATGTCATGACATGACCCTGCACCTCAAAAGCGTGAGAGGTGTTCACCCACCACTCATGGGCATCGACCTCCAGCATATAGGTAGCAAACATCAGCTTCTGCAGATCAGTACACTGCATGACCCGGAAGATCTTGTCCAACGCCTGAAGCCATCTCGCCGCAGCAATAGGATCGTAAGACCCATCAATGGAAGGTGGCTTATGCTTACGGAAAGCATTAAGCCGGCGATCAATCACATCTCTATCTTCAGCAGGCTCCACAAAGGGTTCCATCACCCCAGTCAAGTGACCAGTGCCCTCAACCTGGCTCTGGCTCTCGTCCTGCAGACTAGGTGGACGCGGCAGCGGCGGTGGCTGTGGAGGTGGTGGCGGTGGGAACTGACCAACAGCAGGACCAGCTCTCATCTCCTCCAGCATGACCCTCATCATGGTGATGTTTGCCAAACGGTTCCCCTCAAGAGCATCCTCTGTGGCCTTCTGGTTCGCTTCACCAGCGGCGTCCATCATTGCCATGTTGGACAATCTAGCGGCCTCCTGTATCTCAGCTAATGCAGTCAGGATCGGGTCGGGTTGACCCTCAGCAGTCTCGCGAGTTCTCCTGGGTATTACCATGACTCTGCACAAGTTACACAAATTATGAGTTGATCAGGCCCACACAATGTGATCACATATGCATTATCATAATAAAACCCAACGGAGCAGACACACAAGACAAGACACCACAAATCATCCTAAGCTATTGCAATACATATAGGCTTTTCCCTAGAAAGTGCTCTGATACCATCAAAAGTAACATCCCGTGTATACCCGGTTTGTTAACATGTCATCGTATTAAGCCATGCTTAATTAAAATTGCGAAATATTTTTTTCTTTTCAATTATGACGTCATTATCCTTATCAAGTTGAATTACTTAATTCATTTCAAAACATTGCCTGTATGTAGATTGCAAAAGATAGCTAACTGAAATACCTCAATATAGTAATTAACAGTCAGTATCTAAATCATGGAACTACAACACGTAGTCCGAACATAATCCTACTACATTATTACAACTCAACAACTAAAACATCGTCAAATCAATGTGGCATGGACAATCCCCATGATCACCAAATAAACAGCATACTCATCAAGTCTCAATACAAACAACATGGTAATGGTAAAAGCATAAAACCAAACAGGTGCATCAGCATAAACAGCAAACATGATAATACTAAGCTCCGGCCTCCTGTCGCCAGAGGTGTCGGCCCCTGGGTTACTTGAACCTGAAATAAACGCCCCAAACGTGGGGTGAGATCTCTAAACAGAAATCTCAATAAGGCAAGGGGTCCTCAAGGATCTTCCACCCAAGCTTACTTACATGTGCAATATAAGTTCTAAAACAGTTCAACAGTATAAGTTCCAAAATAGTGCAATGCAGCAGGTAATCATGTCATGTGTGTCAATTCTAATCTACTGGCCAGAGATTGCAGAAATACGTCTATTACCCACACTAGTGCAAGACGCCACTTGTACCCACCTACAGTCTCTTTATCTTGTATGACGACACATACTCAGGCTTACCGTCAAAGTGGAACAACACATACATATTATAAGCCATCGCACATATCAGCTCAAAAGCATTTCAAGTATAAAAGCATGTAAACACAGCATGCATATAAACCATTCCCCCATGGGGTATGGTGGAACCACACTATGGCTAAACCGAGGACACGAAAGCTTACCTTGCAAGCTAACAATCCAAGCCAAGAGTCCAACCAATCTCAAAGCCCAAACACAGCAGAATCACAATCTGTTTTGGACTAACAATCATATCAAAATCATACTCAACAAGTATAAGACACAAGGACAACGTCTTTCCTTTACATATCGTGTCTTAAGGCTCCTCACAAAGACACAAGCCCTTAATCACTTAGCTTCTGACTTAACTAATCAATAAAGAAGCTCAACTTAACAATCTAGGGTCCACAAATCCCAAACATCATTCTGTATGAACAGTGCAGCCACTGTTCTTCAAAAACCCAGAATATACAGATATTTGTCAGGGGCATATCCGGATATCAATATCCGGATATCTCTCTGTCAATATCCGGATATTCAGAACCCAATATGCGGATATTCAGAACCCCATATCCGGATATCCATATCCGAATATTTCCAACACAATATCCGGATATTTCGCGGCAGAACTGAGATTCTGTATTTTGCGAAATACCACATCCAAGGTTCCATTTTTAACAATTGAAAACGTTAAAGCATGCATTTTTATACTCTTTTAAGTTTATATACATATTACATACTTGTTTAACTCATTAAACATGCCAAGAAACTTCTTTTAAGCATTAAAACTCAAGATTAAGTGAAGGGACATTGATAAACCCTTGGTTTACCATGTTTTTAAGCTTAATTATGTTTGATGTATATCATGAATTGCATGGGAATTAGGGTTTTATACTGTAAAGTCACAATAATTGAATATCTTGCTAAGATGTTATCATAATTCTTATTTTAAGGGATTTTCGACACCTATTATGACTCTTTGGAACCAAAAGAAGACATCAAGTTGAGTTGGAGCCTCAAGGAAGAAAGATTTCAAGTGTGTACCAGCTGTAAGAGGACGTTTTGGCGTCCATGCATCTTGTTTAAACGCTCAAGATGAAGAAAACACCAAAATCCACTGGAGGAGAATGTTTTAGCGCCCAACAGAGCGCTAAAACACCCTGACAACATCAATTTCCCTTCGAAGAGCACGTTTTAGCACGCAAACAACACGCTAAAACGTGCATACGCGATGAAAGCAACTCCAGGAAAAGATTTGATCAAGATATGCAGCAGGATTCTATAAGATACAAGGAAGAAACACATCAACCTTGATTGAGATAAGATATAACTCCAATAAGAAGATGTGATGGAAGATCACAACAAGATTTAAAAGCTCAAAATCGTCAACCAATCTCCAAGATATCAAATGCAAAAAGGAAACAAAGATGAAATCAACCACAAATCTGATATGGATTCATTGGAGATTTAATGAAGAATAAAACCCCAATAAGCTATAAATAAAGAGCTTGGGGTCAAGACCAAGACACTAATTCAGAAACCAATACACAAATTCATACTCAAAGGAGGAATCCTGTTGCGGAGCGCTGGAACACTGAGGAACCAAGTCAACATCACACCAATGGAGGCTTGGGGTTCTCTTTTTCTTTATTATTGTTTTTCAATTCAGTATGCTAGAGTAGTCTTTTATGTAGTTAAGGGTAGATGGAACCCAATTGAATCTTTATGTTTATGAATTAAATTGTCTTCGAATCCTGTTCTTTTTATAATTGAATAAATTATCTGTTTTTAATGCTTTCTATGAGTTTGTTCCTTTAAGAATGATTTTGGGGAATTGTATGACAATAGGGATGTTGGTGCATGAACCCTGACTTGATAATTTATCATAATCCTTGTGATCTAGGGATAGACATAGGGTAATTATGCAATCTTGAAATTCTTGATCTTAATGCATGTTTTCTTGGGGAATAATCGGGGAACTAGAGTTTTTTCAAGATTACATAGATTTATGGTAACAAGAAATTGAGCCGTAATTAACTTAGATAGAATTGATTGGCAATATATTAAGAAACGAATTCTTGATTATTTAATTCATAACATATTGAGGATATTAGGGGAAGTCGAAACCTTAACTACACTTTTTAAATACTTAATGAAACATCATCTTCATTCATTCTTTAAATTCTGAATTTTCTTGATTGCATGCTCTTACTTGTTTTTAATTTTAAGTTCTTTGAACAACCATTCTCTCAAACCATACTTTTGATTGTCCAACTAATATGCGATTAGCGAACTAGTGCTGGAAGATTCTGATCCTCGTGGGAACGATCTCGTACTCCGGTACACTTTATTACTTTCACGATCGGTGCACTTGCCGAGTCGCAACAAGTTTTTGGCGCCGTTGCCGGGGATCGAATTCTTCAACATTAGAAGTAACTAATTAACTTTTAGATTGGACGTTTAAATCTTTTGCACTTTATACATTCTTCAAAAATATTTTTCTGCATTAAAATTCTGCATCAATTTTCTGCATATTTAATTTTCTGCATTCTTTTGTTTATTCTTTTTTTTTTTGTTTTGCATTTTCTATTTTTTCTGCATATCTTTTCAATCTTAGTTTATGCGAGGTACTCTTAACCCGCGAACCTTGCAGTTTGATCCTGAGATAGAAAGACAGAAAGGAAACTTAGGAAGGACGCAAAAGCAAAGAAAGCGAAAAAAGCAAAAGAAACCTCAACTTCAACGGAACCAAAGGAGGAACCTATGGCAGAAAATAATCAACTCGCTCCAAGGACGTTGGGGGATTACATGTCCCCGGCTCGAGTCCCACAGACGGAAAGCATTGTTAGACCAAACATAGAGGCTAACAACTTTGAACTGAAGTCGGCACTGCTGCAACTGATACAAAAAGAACAGTTCGTTGGAGGAAGCACAGAGAACCCCTATAGTCATCTCTATAACTTCTTACTTTATTGTGATACATTAAAAGTAAATGGAGTTCCTCGTAATGCTATCTTGCTCAGGTTATTTCCATGCTCACTGAAGGATGAAGCAAGAGATTGGCTGCTGTTATGCTACCTGAAGGAAGCATAACCAATTGGGATGACTTAGCAAGAAAATTCTTGGCTAGATTTTTCTCAGCTTCAAAGATGGCAAGGCTCAAGGCCGAGATCACTGCTTTTGAACAAAAAGAAAGCGAGTCTTTGTACGAGGCTTGGGAACGATTCAAAGGAACACTCAGGAAGTGTCCTCAACATGGAATTGAAGCATGGGAGAAGGCCAAAATCTTTTTCCAAGGGATGACATCCAGCACAAGAACACTGGTGAATGCTGCTGCAGGAGGATCACTGAAAACAAAAACTCCAGAGGAAGTGCAAGAGTTGTTGGAATCTTTAGTGTCTCAAGATTTTACAATTCCCCTGCCCCAGTTGCACCAAGAAGAGCAGGAATTATGAAACTCGAAGGCTATGATGCGCTCTTAGCCCAAAATGAACAAATGTTGCAAATGCACAAGAAACAACAAGAACAATTAGATGCTTTTACAAAAAAATTTAATTCTTCTCATGTTTCTTCTGTTAATAATTCTAATATTAAATGTGGTATTTGTGCAGAGGCTCATGCAACTGAAGATTGTGACTACATGAGAACAACTGAAAAGCCACCAACAGAGGTCAATGGACTCTTGTATGATCAGAAGAATCAGAATCAACATCCAGGGTTGAGTCACAAATCCAATCATCAGCTCAATCCTCCTCTTCTAGTGCAACCAGATACCCCACAACAAAGTAACACTTCTGAGTGGGAGAAAGCTTTTGCACAGTTATGCAAGACCACTTTTGATTATGTTCAAGGTGCAAATGCTTTTAGAGAGGACACATCTACTTTTATGCAAGAGACTAGAGCAGTACACCGGAATCAAGAAGCTTCCATAAGAAATCTGGAAATTCAGATTGGCCAGTTGTCAAAATAATTTTTTGAGAGAGCTCAGGGTACTTTTCCAAGCAACACAGTTGTCAATCCAATGGAGCATTGCAATGCTATCACCATTAGGAGTGGTACAGTGATTCAGCCTATAGAGGAGCATCCCGAAGAAAAGACGAAGGATGGAGAAGAATCAAATGAAGAAAAGAAGGAAGAAATGGAAAAGGATACAATTGAAGTTGACAAAAGCAATCCTGAAAAAGTCAAAAAGAAACTATTGAAGTGGGATTAGAAGAAAGCTCTAGAAAGACAGAACAAGCCATTAGATCTCTCCCCATATGTCCGAATCCCTTATCCTCAGAGATTAAAGAAAGAGATTCAGAAGCAGCAGTGTTCAAAGTTTCTAGACATATTCAGGAGGTTGCAGATCAACATTCCTTTTGCTGAAGCTTTAGAGAACATGCCCAACTACGCAAGGTTCATGAAGGATCTATTATCAAGGAAGCGTAGGTTGCAGGAATGTGAGACGGTGAATCTGACGGAGGAATGTAATGCTATCATCCAAAAGAAGTTACCTACCAAAGTCAAGGATCCAGGGAGCTTAAGCATTCGATGCACTATAGGAAAAGTTGAAGTGGACAATGTTTTATGTGATCTTGGAGCTAGTGTTAGTATATGGATGTCCTAGAGACAATCTTTTGATTAGATTAGGACATATGTAGACCTTTTATATTGTCGCAAATAAAAGCACTATTTATCCTGTTTCATATTTTGTCTCAATATTACTATTAATATTTATATGAGTAACTGGATAAACCCCTTGGAATAAAATAGGTATCTCTTGAGTATCTGTGATGAGATCACGATCATGAGGATTCAAGGATACTGTATGTTTATTCCTAATTTTATGTTCCTAGTCTAGAGACACTGAGAATGGGGATCAGTGATCTCGGGTAAGACTAGCACGACTTATCTACTTGTATTTGGATGCAAGGTAAAGACCTCATGAGCTACAGATATGGAGATGCCTTAGCTAAAGTCGTGGGTGGACCTATAAGGGTATAGTTCGCACTGAACAGACCCACAAAGAGACTCTATGAGAAACTCTCACAGAGAGTATCATTAGAGTAGTCTCTTTATATTTGGGTATGTCTTTCCTAAGACCAGAAGTTATTACCTAGACTGTGTTCTAGAAGGCATGCTTTGATTGTGCACCCCGTCTGCCTGAAACATGGAGACTCATAGGTATACTGTTGGGCTTGTCCTGAAAGAACACAGGGCTAGGGTGATAAGCTGAAGGAATTCGTCAAATCTCTGTGAGAGATTAGGTTATCTATAAACCGAAGAAATCGGGATGACATTTACAGGGACTCGGGAATCTATGCATAGTAAAAGAGATCATGAGATGATCTGCCTTTAGAGTCTGTAAATTGAAGATTCCCTATTTCGAATAAAGCTTACCCTAAACCGCAGGGGTTGATACGCTTCCTTACCCTAGGTTTTATGGGAAGGTAACCGAGACGAAAGGAAATATATACGGCAACCAAATATGTGTAATAGGATGATCAAGTCATTAATCTAACTAGTTCTGGGGCAACAAAGCATTGCTAGTGCTCTGTGTTTTCATTAGATGGGTTGTGGGCTTATTGGGCCCAAGCTCATTTATGTCAGTGGCTATGTTGGACCTAATGGGTCACACACTAACACCTAATTGTCTAGATGCTCTAGCATTAAAGGTATTGGGCCTAACAATTGTTATTAGCCCAAGAAGTAGTTTAGAACTCCACAGATAGGGTGGAGGGCGCATGGATCAAAGTAATGGGCTTGGATAGTCCAAGACATTACTAATTAATTTAATTAGTTAAATTAATTATCAAATGTTTAAATTTTGAATTTTGAATTTGAAATTTGAAATTGGAATTTTGAAATTTGAATTTTGAATTTGAATTTTGAAATTCAAATTTTAAATTTTGAATTTGAAATTTGAATTTTGAATTTTGAATTTTGAAATTTGAAATTTGAATTTGAATTTTGAAATTTGAAATTTGAATTTTGAATTTTGAAATTTGAATTTGAATTTAGAATTTGAATTTGAATTTAAAATTTAAGTGTTTGAAAGTTTGAATTCAAATGTTTGAAATTCGAATTTGAATTGGCTATGAAAAGTTGTTTCATAACAAAAGGATAAGATGAGATCTTGTTGGAACATATCAGGAGGAGATCTTTTGGACATAATCCAAGGATAATGGGGTGCTGATTTTGGCTAGATTTGATCATCAAAATCAGCTCCAGAAGATACGGTCTGTTGGGAGAATATTTGTGTGAGTTGATTTAAGTTTGAAATGCAACTAACTCAAATGTATCTGGTCACCTTTTAGGCTATATGGGGCGCACCATATAGCTGATTATATGATGATTCATGATCAGATTTCTGACAAGGTTTTAAACTTAGTCTCATGAGAATATTCTGGGATGTTGTTGGCAATTTTTGAAATGCAACAACTCCACTTATTCTCTCCCCAAGGGCGCCACTTTTGATCAGATTTTTGGGAGAAAAATCTGATTTGTTTTTGAAACCTAAAAGGCTCCTCTTGTGTACTTAATGAGCAGTTAGTTCCTCCTTATGTTTGTGTGAAAAACCAAGCCTTTCTCTACTCATCTATGCGCCCCTTGTGAGGTTTTCTCTTAGAACACTTCACTCTTCTAAACACTTTTACCTTGCCTCCTGCATCACACACTGAGCGCATAGCAAGCCTTATTGTGGTGATCAATCGGCGACCTTACTGGAAGGAGTTCCTGTATCTAGACGCGGGTGGTGTGGATCAACGTTAGAGGGTCTGAACCCTTCAGACCTACCTTGATCATCTTGAGTTTTCACGAACAAGGTATGACATACGTCTTAAAGTATGTATCTTGATATGCATGTGTGTTCCGCTTGCGAAAATTTTTGTTTTTCCCTCACGCATGTTTCGGCCTTCAAGGCCAATTCTACTTTCAGCTAGCATCAATGTCATGCCACTCTCCATGATGAAGAAGCTGGGGATTAATGAAGTGAAGCCCACAAACACGATAGTGCAATTGGCTGACCGTTCTTCAAAGCAAGCTTATGGCATCATTGAAGATATATTAGTTAGGGTTGACAAGTTCATCATTCCTGTTGATTTTGTCATCCTTGACATTGAAGAAGATGCCACACTTCCTATGATTTTTGGAAGACCCTTCTTGGCATCTTCAGGAGCACTGATTGATGTACTTAAGGGCGAGCTGATCTTACGAGTAGATGAAGAGCAAGCAACTTTCAAGTCCTTTGACAAAGAAGTCCCCTCATCTGTAGCTCAACCGGAAGATCAAGTCTACTTTATTAGTGAAAAGAAAGGTGAAGAAGAACACAATGAGGAGTCTTCTCAAGAAAGTAAACCAAAAGTTAAGATGGAGAAGCCCAGTAGCAAAGGAAAGCATGTAAAAGTCAAGTTCAAAGTTCCTGAGACTACTTTACCTCACCCATATGCAGAAGAGCACTACAGTATGACACAATTTCTAAATGATGGAGCTTGGACATCACCAACTTGTGCTTTGAGCCACCATGAAAGTAGATCAGGTACGTCAGGCTCATGCCGTTAAACAAGCGCTAATGGGTAGGCAAACCCACACTTTACTGTTTTATTTTAATTTCACTGTTTTAGTTATTTTTACTTTGAATTAAATAAAGAGAAAAATACAAAAATATAGGAGAAGGTGTTTGAGACTAATGGCTATCATTGAGTGAATTTTACAGGTGAAGAAAAAGGAACAAACAACAAGAGAACGACTAGTTGTTTTTTTTCTCACGCGATTTCTTTGTAGATTTAAATCTGTTGCTGAGGACAGCAACATTTAAATCTGAGAATGGGGAACGCACAATTCATCTAAGCACAATTGAGTAAGCTGGAGGAACTTCATGAGCACACACAGAATATCTGACTAAAACAGGGAACTATCTCAAATCCTTTCTCCTTTGCTTTAGCTTAATTCTTTTTGAATTGATTATATATATATATATATATATATATATATATATATATATATATATATATATATATATATATATCAATTCAAAAAGAATTATATAGTTTGTTTTCAAAACCCCAAGCCACTGTTTTGTGAAAATTCTGAAATTTTTAAAGTTTTCTCAGTGTTTTTGTAACGCCCGACCGCTTCAAGAATCAATGACTATCCCCACATACTAACACGAGACTTTTCAGTGTGCTTTTTCCTCACTCGCACACTTCCTGGGCAAACTTCCCAGGAGGTCACCCATCCCAGAATTGCTCCAAGTCAAGCACGCTTAACTATGGAGTTCTTCCGTTCCGGGATACCGAAAAGAAGATGCATCTTGTTAGTATAGGTAGTGCCAATTAATTCTTATAAGCTACCCCAAATTGTGCAGTCTCATACCTGCACAGTCTTTGGAATCCCTCTCTTTCGGGTGTCGATTCGATTCATTCGTGCATGTAACCCCGCACTGGAAGCCTGTCAGGAGCCGCTCCTTGTCCGTGCCTCTTTGCACCGGCGATCACTCCCCGCCCCCTCGTCAGCGCTCGGGATGTTACAAGCCCACCAGCTTCCGCCTGGTTCGTCCTCGAACCACACCGTACTGGATGAGAGGCCCTGCTCTGATACCACTTGTAACGCCCGACCGCTTCAAGAATCAATGACTATCCCCACATACTAACACGAGACTTTTCAGTGTGCTTTTTCCTCACTCGCACACTTCCTGGGCAAACTTCCCAGGAGGTCACCCATCCCAGAATTGCTCCAAGTCAAGCACGCTTAACTATGGAGTTCTTCCGTTCCGGGCTACCGAAAAGAAGATGCATCTTGTTAGTATAGGTAGTACCAAACGTTGTATTCCCAGTGGGGGAGGATATAATGTCCCACATCGGTTGGAGAGGGGAACGAAGCATGCCTTATAAGGGTGTGGATACCTCTTCTAGTGTGAGGCCTTTTGTGGGGTGTCCCAAGAAACAAAACCGTGAGCTCGACGGTGCTTGTGCGCGGGGCAAAGCGGACAATATCATGCTAGAGGGTTTGGGGCTGTTACAGTTTTTAATTGAAAAATGGCGGGAATTTTAAATTACTAATTGATTCAAAGCATGATGATGCACTTATACATTCTTTTATGAGCATCATTTCAATAAGTGACATGATTCATTAAAAATATTGTTGATATTAAAGTTGTGTGAGAAAAAGAACAGGATAATTACTGTGCATTCATAGCCGTGAGAGTTTTAGCCTATATAGAAAAATTTTATTGAGTGTGCATTCTACTGTTGAGATACTCTAGAACTTGCTCTGTTTCTTGATTGAAATAGTCTGTGATATATTTTGTAGAAATGATAGAGGCAAGTTCTTTCTCTAACTAGATGGCCAAATAGCTAACCTTTATTGATATTCCTTAGTTAAGCCCCCTTGAGCCTAGACTTTTTATTCATGAAAAACCCTTGAATGTGAATAACCACTTCCCCAATTAAATCCTCACCTTAATAAGAAGATTAATTTCAAATTTGAAGAAAGGAGTGGATATAAGTTGTGACTATACAAGCGTTCAACGGAAAGAAGAAGTACAAGCAAAAGGGCAAAGCCCAAGGAAGAAAAATTGGTTAGAACAAGAAGAGCAAGCAAATTGCTCAAAGAAAAGAAAGGAAAAGAAGTGAAAAGCAAAAAAAAAATATTCTTAGAAAAAAAACGACAAAAGAAAAAGGTTCAAATGAAGAACCGGAAAGAAGAAAAGTTTTACAACCGGAAGAAACGAACAACACTTATTCCTTTCCGTAATCTGAATTTAATTCTTGAACTTAGTTCCAAAAATCTTTCCTTTCCCTTAACCAGGCCACATTATAACCTTATTGAAGACCTCTTGATCTGCTTAATTTATCATAAGAACTGTGGAGAGAGAAAATATAAGCAATCCTATGGTAGTGTTGATACAGTGGAACAAGAGTGAAACACCAACCCTCTAGACAGTTGAGTGTGAGTGAATTGAAATCCTAGTGAGGGAGTGTATCAGGAATTTTTCCTTGTTCTTGATCTTAAGGAATTTCATTTTAAGTTTTAACTGATGAATTATGAATCTTGCTGCTTTGATGTCTCATCCTTTTTCAAGTCTGAATACTCTGTGATCATTTCTATGGTTAAATCCTGCTTATGAATTCCATGCAATTAAAAATCTTGATTGATTCCACTAAGTTTATTCTAGTGCATTGTTGAGGACATCAATGTTCAAATTTGGGAATGGTTGATAAACCCTTGGTTTTCCATATTTTTATGCTTAATTATGTTTGATATATATCATGAATTGCATGCAAATTAGGGTTTTATACTGTAAAGTCACAATAATTGACTATCTTGCTAACATGTTATCATAATTATTATTTTAAGGGATTTTTGACACCTATTATGGCTCTTTGGAACCAAAAGAAGACATCAAGTTGAGTTGGAGCCTCAAGGAAGCAAGATTTCAAGTGTGTACCAGCTGTAAGAGGACATTTTGGCGTCCATGAATCATGTTTAAACGCTCAAGATGAAGAAAACACCAAAATCCACTAGAGGATAGCGTTTTAGCGCCCAATAGAGCACTAAAACACCTTGACAACATCAATTTCCCTTCGAAGAGCATGTTTTAGCATGCAACAACACGCCAAAACGCCTAGAGGCAGACAACAATACACATCAAGCACGTTTTAGCGCGCAAACAACACGCTAAAACGTCCATACGCGGTCAAAGCAACTCCAGGAAAAGATTTGATCAAGATATGCAGCAGGATTCTATAAGATACAAGGAAGAAACACATCAACCTTGATTGAGATAAGATATAACTCCAATAAGAAGATGTGATGGAAGATCACAACAAGATTTAAAAGCTCAAAATCATCAACCAATCTCCAAGATATCAAATGCAAAAAGGAAACAAAGATGAAATCAACCACAAATCTGATATGGATTCATTGGAGATTTAATGAAGAATACAACCCCAAAAAGCTATAAATAAAGAGCTTGGGGTCAAGACCAAGACACCAATTCAGAAACCAATACACAAATTCATACTCAAAGGAGGAATCCTGTTGCGGAGCGCTGGAACACTGAGGAACCAAGTCAATATCACACCAATGGAGGCTTGGGGTTCTCTTTTCTTTATTATTGTTTTTCAATTCAGTATGCTAGAGTAGTCTTTTATGTAGTTAAGGGTAGATGAAACCCAATTGAATCTTTATTTTTATGAATTAAATTGTCTCTGAATCCTGTTCTTTTTATAATTGAATAAATTATCTGTTTTTAATGCTATCTATGAGTTTGTTCCTTATAGAATGATTTTGGAGAATTGTATGACAATAGGGATGTTGGTGCATGAACCCTGACTTGATAATTTATTATAATCCTTGTGATCTAGGGATAGACATAGGGTAATTATGCAATCTTGAAATTCTTGATCTTAATGCATGTTTTCTTAGGGAATAATCGGGGAACTAGAGTTCTTTCAAGATTACATAGATTTATGGTAACAAGAAATTGAGTCGTAATTAACTTTGATAGAATTGATTGGCAATATATTAAGAAACGGATTCTTGATTATTTAATTAATAACATATTGAGGATATTACGGGAAGTCGAAACCTTTTCTACGCTTTTTAAATTCTTAATCAAACATCATCTTCATTCATTCTTTAAATTCTGAATTTTCTTGATTGCATGCTCTTACTTGTTTTTAATTTTAACTTCTTCGAACAACCATTCTCTCAAACCAAACTTTTGATTGTCCAACTAAGGCGCTATTAGCGAACTAGTGCTTGAAGATTCTGATCCTCGTGGGAACGATCTCGTACTCCAATACACTTTGTTACTTTCACGATCGGTGCACTTGCCGAGTCGCAACACCCCCCAAGGCTTTGTCTCACACCCACAAGGAGGTTTAATGAAGGAACCAAGAGGAAAGGTGGTCTCTTGGCTCTCAAGTCAAGGGAGGAAGATGGTGGCTGATGGAGAACACAAGCTTCAGCAAAGGAGGTACATAGAAGGCTGAAATATGGCCTAGGTTTTAGTGCAAGTTTATATTTATAGCCGGTTTACACTTAATGGCACTATATTAGCGCTACTTACTACGCTTAACAATTTAATCCCAAACTTAGGATTCTGAACCTACTCATTTTTCTAAGATTTTTCATATTTTTATTTTATTTTTCGCCCTACATTTCCGGTACGCGCTTTTCCATAGCCAGAGACGCCTGCGCAAATCTTGAGTGGTCCGACGGGAGTCTTTAAGTTCTCCCGAACCTCCACATCATCCGGTTGCACCACGTGCGAAGGATCCTCTATGTACCTCCGAAGCTGAGACACGTGAAACACGTTGTGGATGTTGGCCAAGTTCGGAGGCAAGGCAAGCCGGTAGGCAACTGGTCCTACTTTACCAAGGATCTGGTATGGTGTTGGACGTTTAGCAAGTGCACTAGTCGTACAAGTAATAAAATGATGAGTAAAGATCGTTCCCACGAGGAATTGTGTTCAAACACCAATATACCATAGAAAACTAATTTGAATCAAATAAGAGTTTGTAAAAATCATGAATAATTTGTCACCAGAAAATTGATTTTGAGTAAATTGACACAAAGTAAATATGGATTAAGAATTAATAAAAACAACAAGTAGTCAGAAAACAACTTTCCTCCATGATAACTCATATAAAAATTGATCATATGATGAATTCCTTTCCATGTGATGTTAATCAACCTTTTACTTATCATCAAGATGTAATCCCTTACTACCCTGATAGAAACATTAATCAGAAACCCCAATCCCTTGGTGATTTCTTTCTTAATACATGCATGAAATACTAAGGTTTTAAGATTACATCAGAACTCTAGCATCAATCCCTTGAGTACTAGAATTCTGATGTTGAGATTATCAAATACAGAAGTCATATAAACATCCCTGTTCTATACTACTTCTTTGATAGAAATAATTAACTCAGAAAATCTCAAATCAACACATGAAAAATACTTCATCATATTAATCAAATCAACATAATATTATCATGGAGTTCCATTGCATTCAAACTACAAAGACTCTACTCAGACATGACTAAGGAATAAATAAGAGAAGAAGAATCAAACTTCATTTCCATGTTGAAAGTCTTCAATCTCCAAACTATTACAAGGAAATCCTATTACAAAAACTAAGAGAATTTAGAGAGAAGTCAGACTAAGTTTAAGAGAGAGAGAGAGTTCAGATCCCCAAAAGATCTTTTCTCTAAGTGTCAAGGCTTTGCCTTATATAGTGTTACAATTAAAAAAAGAAAACTGATGTGGGCGCTAAAACGTCCATAAGTGGCCGTTTTAGCGTCCATGCTTTACGTATGCTCAACTGCTTTTAACTGATTTCAACGCTAAAACGTTAAGGAATGACCGTTTTAGCGTCCAAACTTGGTGAATGCTCAACTAACTTTAACTGACTCCAACGCTAAAACGTTTGATTTGGACGTTTTAGCGGTGAAGACCAGAATCTTTTTCCACTTTAGGGCGCTAAAACGCATATTGCAGGCCATTTTAGCGCCCAAGACCAGCAATTTTCCATCCTCTTAGTGTAGCAGCGCGCTAAAACGCTCTGTGTGGACGTTTTAGCGCTCATCACCAGCAAGTTTTGGCCTCTTTCTGTAACAGGGCGCTAAAACGCTCAGTGTGGACGTTTTAGCGCTCAACACTTAGGCAATTTTTCTCCTCTTGAGCTCCATAATCTTCTTCCTTCTCCAGTTGTCTTTCAAGCTTGCTTTTCCTACAAGAATCATACAAATTTCCAATAAAGCTCTTGAACTTGTAATTGAGGACATCTTAGGACATTAACCTTGTTTTTCATCATTTAATCACACAATTTGATCCTAATTCCTGCTAAAAACCATGATGAACTAAGGGTTCATCACAATTCCCAGATTTGAATATTGCTGTCCTCAGCAATAACTTTAAAGACAGAGAAAGACTTGAGATTATTTACACATGAAATTTATGAGGTTGGATTGAAATATGACAGATCAACTTTCCAAGATACAATCTAACAACCCAGCAATCTATCTTTTACTATGACTTGCTTAACCTCATTACAATGACTTTCAACAGATCAGTAAGATGAAATGCAGAGACCTTCAACACAAAACACCCCCTCACTTGGAACTTCTCAAAAATTGTGAGAGTAAACTTACTTGCACTCTAGTGTCTAAGGGTGTACTCTTCACTCAATCTCCACTGCACTCAAACTACTATAAGCTTGCCCATCTTCTCACTTTCCATAGTTACAGTGATTCATAAGCAGAACAAAAGAGGCTTTGGTGGTATGACTTGACTAAGAATAGGATTCTGTATAGAAGAAGGAAAAATGGCTTGGCATGTAGTTGGCTAAAGGTAGGATTTGATGTTGCAGAAGGTTAGATAAATGGATCAGATTCAAATAAGAGGAGGATCACTATTGAATTTATCTATGTACTCCTTAATCCTTCTCATTCTCTTCTTCCTTTTCATTTGCTCTTTTCACCACCTTTTCTACAACTTTTCTTTTTCTTGAACTTCCTTCCTCCTTTTCTTCCAACTTTCAACACTTTGTGTTGTTTTGATTTCCCTTTTTCCTCATTTCCTTTTTCTTTTCCTTTTCCAAACCAAGCACTTTGTCCCTTTACTTCCTCATTTCCCTTTTTTATTGCATTCTTCTTTTTCTCCAAATTTCCAACACTTAACACTTAATATTTTTGTTCATTGCAGAAATACCTTTCCTACAGAGCCTTCCTCCTTACCCCTTATCTGAACACATAATCTGAAAATTTAGGATCTGGAATAAGTGCAGGGCTCTTAGTTTTATCACAAAAATTCTGGCTTAAGGCTTCCATGCAATAAGAAAATTTGGTTCAAAAGAAAAATGCCTCAATGAGCTCTACTTTACAAACCATGAACTATTTCAAGTTAGAAACAGGGCAAGTTCTAGAGTTACTCATACAGTGAAGTGCTCTCTGAACAAAAAATTTTCTGTATAGGCTCAATGTCTCACAGTTCAGAGTGCATGCTTGAATTCCTCTATATACATCAACCTGATCTCTCTACTCCTCACATAACATGAGTCATGCAAACATATCATTTAGCACATATGCAGGGATTTCAAATTGCATCAAAAAATGTTTAATCCATCATGTAAAACTTTGATCATCCTATCCTTATAAAATTCACATCATCTCAACTCTAAATCCAACCTTTGTACATATAAAACACTTCCTAAACTACCTAAAACTATATTCACAAGAATTTTAAAAGAAAGGATTGAGATGTTTCCCTGTTTGTGGCTCATCAACTGTGTGTCATCATCAACTGTGTGATTCCACCATAATCATGTCATTCATTCACACCTCATTCCCAGATTTAAACGTTGCTGTCCCCAGCAACTAATTTAAATCTAAAAAACAGTTGACAAATTCTGAAACACATACACATATCAACAAATAGCATCAGTACTATTTAAAAGTGCATCATTCAAACAGAGAATCTCAATGTACTAACAAATATACAAAATGAAAATAATACCACAATCAACTAAAAATATCCAAAATAAAACCATAAAACAGAAAATGTATAAAAACAAAATGAGAAGTCTAGTCAGTAGACTCTTCATCATCACTAAACACCAAATATGAGCCTGGATCAGCAGTAGGCAAGGGGTTGTACTCAGGATCAACACCCCTGTCCTCATCCATAGCACCAGTATCAGCAGCAGCAGCAGCAGTGGTCTCTGTGGTAGTAGCATCAACACCAGGCTGTCTCTCTGGAGTGGGTGCAGCATGAGAAGATGTAGCACCATAAGTAGGCGCAGCTCCATCCACATGATCAGCATAGTGAGTCCGGGCCATTGCCTCAAAGGCTTCCTCCTCATCAGAATGAGGGTATGCAGCAGGCTGATAATCAATAACATCTAAGCCCTGAGCCTCACATATAGATTTCAACATCGTCACCATATATGTCTGAAATGAGTGCTGGCTGGACTGCATAAACCGGAGACGCCTGCGCAAATGTCTCATTCGGAAGTCAGTGTTCACCGTCCATTGCTCCCCTGTCCTTAGCCTCTCTTCGAATTCATCATCACTCTGAGTTGTAGATTTCCTACCAGGAGTCAATCCTGTGACCTCCCCTCCTCCTATCTTCAATTGCTTTGTTATCATGGTGGCATCAATTGTAGGGTGCAATTTAGTTGGTGCCCCATTATCAGTAACATCTACACCAGCTTTCTGACAAAGCAACTGAATCAAGGAACAGTGACCCAAAGCAGCAGAGTCACTGTCAGAGTGAGCCATATCATAAATGCTATCCTGAAGAAGAATAGGAAGTTCCACCTTCGCCCTTGTCATGATAGTGTGAATCAGGACAGCTCTCTTCAGGATAACCTTTGCCTGGTTGGAAGAGGGCATGACATTTGAGATTACAAAGTGAAACCAGACTCTAGCCTCACCATTTAAATGCCTCAACCAAATCAACTTAGGAGAAACCTTATCCTTGGTTAACTCCCAAGTTTCACCAGGTTTGGCTATAGTCTGCAAAATAGGCTCAGCTGCCCCCATCTTGGTCCAGGTGTCAAAGTTTGGGTCACTCCTCCTTGGTGGAATTTCAATATTCTGCCAGTTTCTCCTGAACTCACAACTGGCATTGTGGATATAGTCACAGAACCTTATCTTCAGCAGCTTTTGGATAGTGTGAGCATCATACTTCACTTTCTTTCCCCTCACCCAGCTAGTGAAGGTCCTCTGGCCTCCTTGATCTCCATTAAATGCATTAGCAAAGAATTCCCTTGCTATGTTAGGACTGCTATCACCCAGTATTCTTCCAAAAGTTGCCCAATCCCTGGTCTTCAGCTGAGACTGAAACTGGGGATATTCATCCTGTTCTAGAACAAATTTTCTTTCTCTAACAAATGGCCTCTTGGAAGTCTTGTCAGTATACCTTTTCTCATGTTCCTCACTTTTCCAAAAGTGAGCATCAAACTGTGGGGTAAACTCAGCTTCAGTATCTCCTCCTTGATTCACTCGTGCTCGCTTCTTAAATCTCTTTTTCCCTTTTGTAGCAGGAGCTGGTTGAGAAGGAGAAGACATTGTGCCTACACAACAAGAGAAAATCAGTCCAAATGTCAAACAATTACATATCATGAATCCAAATCCACAATTCCAGATTTAGAACTCTTGTAGTGGGGAATTTTGATCAAAACATGTATGAATTACAACCCCACAATGCCATAATGTAGACCCTCAATTTTGTATGAAACAGGGCCTGGGCGCTAAAACGGTCGCACTGAGCGTTTTAGCGTCCTGGCCTTAAACGTGTGTAAAAACTGGACGGGCGCTAAAACGGTCACACTGAGCGTTTTAGCGCTAGACAATGTGTGTAAAAACTGGACGGGCGCTAAAACGGTCACACTTTTTAGTGCCAGGCCAGGCATTTCCACGAACACCTTGTGTGTGTGTACGCTGGGTTGTTGTTTGAAGACAACTGAGAACCAACACTCACTGGATTTGTTGTCTCATTCCCAAAATACCAGTCAAAAGCCAAAGTTCAGGAGAATAATACCAATAAAACTAAATCAACATGCAATCCTACGAATGATACAGGCAATCAACATGTGAATGCCCTAGAAAATGCCCAATAATTGCATGCTTCAGATATGATAAGTGATGGAGGGAATTGAGATGAGTTACATACCTTGATGTTGATGAGAAGATGTGGAAGAAACTACGATGATGGATGATACAAATGTGAGATAAGGATTGCGTTGTGGAGAACAGAGGCAAAGTATAAGAATGTAAGGGGAAAAGAGAAGAGGAACTCTGTTATATCGAATTAGTGACAGGGCGCTAAAACGTTGGCTTACCAGCGTTTTAGCGTCCTTGTCCAGAGAAAAATACACACCTTGTGCAGCACAGCGCTAAAACGGTCAGACTTAGCGTTTTAGCGCTGTTGGCCAGAGTGCATGGATTGGTGTTGTCAGTGAACGCTAAAACGCTCATAATGAACGTCTTAGCGCGCACAACCAGAGAGTTTCATAATGATGGAACTCTGGGGACGCTAAAACGGTCATGGTTGACGTTTTAGCGCCCAGCACATAGCATAAAATTTCTCTTTGATTTTTCAAAAAAAAAAATTCTCCTTTTCTTCTTCCTCTTATGGATATGGTATGAACATGGAATTACATACCTAGTACAGTGGGTTTCCTCCCACTCAGCGCTTGTTTAACTTCACGAGCCTGACGGTTATGATCTATTTTACCTCTAATAGAGCAACTGTCAGTAGTTGCCTATCCACAGCACTTCCAACATATAACTTCAATCGTTGACCATTGACTGTAAAACTTCTGTCCGAATCCAAAGAACTGATTTTTACAGCCCCATATGGTTTCATATCCTTTACCACAAACGGTCCAGACCATCTAGACTTTAACTTCTCTGGGAACAGCTTCAACCTGGAATTGAACAGAAGTACTTGATCCCCCACCTTGAAGTCTCTAGGTGTGATCTTCCCATCATGCCATAGCTTTGTCTTTTCCTTATAAAAACTGGCACTTTCATAAGCAGACAAACGAAACTCATCCAATTCATCCAGTTGTAATAATCTTTTCTGTCCCGCTGCTTTGGAATCAAAATTTAGATATCTCACAGCCCACAAGGCATTGTGCTCCAATCCAACTGGCAAATGGCATGCTTTTCCAAACAGCAACTGAAATGGAGACATCCCAATAGGAGTTTTGAAAGCGGTCCTGTATGCCCATAAGGTGTCATCAAGTTTCTTGGACCACTGGGTCCTAGCATTCCCAACAGTCTTCTCCAATATTCTCTTCAATTCCCTGTTGGAAATCTCAACCTGACCACAAGTCTGTGGGTGATATGGAGTGCTTATTTTGTGCCTCACTCCATACTTAGCCAAGGCATACTCCACCATCCTATTATCAAAATGAGTGCCCCCATTACTAATGATAGCTCTAGGGACTCCAAATCTTGAAAATATATTCTTTCTCAGAAAAGAAATCACCACCGTGGAATCATTGGTTGGTGTAGCTATAGCCTCAACCCATTTGGAAACATAATCAACTGCCACCAATATATACTTGTTAGAGTAGGAAGAAGGGAAAGGTCCCATAAAATCCATACCCCAAACATCAAAGATCTCCACTTCCTGGATATTGTTCAACGACATTTCATGTCGCCTAGAAATATTCCCAGTTCTCTGACAGTTGTCACATGCCTCCACAAACTTCTTTGCATCCTTGTATAAAGTGGGCCAGTAGAAGCCACTCATCAAAACTTTTGCTGCAGTTCTCTCACCTGCAAAATGTCCACCATATGCAGAACCATGACAATGCCACAACACATCCTTCTGTTCTTCCTCTGGAATACATCGTCGGATCACACTATCTGAACATCTATAGAAAAGATATGCCTCATCCCAAATATACCTCTTAACATCATGGAGAAATTTCTTCCTCTGTTGCCATGTTAAATCCTTAGGCATCAATCCAGCAGCTTTATTGTTGGCAAAATCAGCAAACCATGGTGGTGTACTGATAGATAAGACTTTATCCCCAACCATCTCTGTTACAGCACATATTGCCAAAACATGTTCATCAGGAAACTCTTCTCTGATCACTACTTCCGACCCTTCTTGAAGCTCTTTTTCTGTAATCCTGGATAAGTGATCAGCCACCAAATTTTCAACTCCCTTTTTGTCCTTGATTTCTACCTCAAACTCTTGCAACAGTAACAACCAGCGGAGCAATCTGGGTTTAGCATCCTGCTTGCTCAACAAATACTTTAAAGCTGCATGGTCAATGTAAACAATAACTTTTGATCCTAACAGATATGGCCTGAATTTGTCAAATGCATACACAATAGCCAGTAATTCTTTTTCTGTAGTAGCATAATTCTTTTGTGCATCATTTAAGATCTTACTGGCATAGTTAATGACATGCAACAATTTATTCACTCTTTGGCCCAATACACTCCTACGGCATAGTCACTGGCATCACACATTAATTCAAATGGTAATGAAAAATCAGGTGCCATCATGATAGGTGCAGTGGTCAACTTTTCTTTTAAAACATGAAATGCATGCAAACATTCATCATCAAACAGAAATTCTTGATCCTTAACTAATAACTTGCATAAGGGCTTAGCAATTTTTGAAAAATCTTTTATGAACCGCCTATAAAATCCTGCATGACCAAGAAAACTCCTCACACCCTTAACATTTACAGGTGGAGGAAGTTTCTCTATCACAGAAATTTTTTCCCTGTCCACCTCAATTCCATTCCTAGACACCTTGTGTCCAAGAACTATACCTTCTGTCACCATAAAGTGGCACTTCTCCCAGTTCAAAACCAAATTACAGTCTTGACATCTTTTCAAAACAGAATCTAAATTCCCTAGACATACATCAAAATCAGAACCAAATACAGAAAAATCATCCATAAAAATTTCAATGCATTCTTCTATCATATCAGAAAAAATGGAAAGCATGCACCTTTGAAATGTGGCAGGAGCATTGCATAAACCGAAAGGCATCCTCTGGTATGCGAATATTCTATATGGACATGTAAAAGCAGTCTTCTCCTGATCCTCTGGTTCCACAGCTATCTGATTGTACCCTGAATAATCGTCCAAGAAGCAATAGAAAGCATGTCCTGCCAACCTCTCTAGCATCTGATCCAAGAAAGGAAGTGGAAAATGATCCTTCCTGGTTGCCTTATTCAGCCTCCGGTAATCAATGCACATTCTCCAGCTAGTGATTGTCCTGGTGGGAATCAACTCATTGTTCTCATTTTTCACCACAGTCATCCCCCCTTTCTTGGGTACGGTCTGCACAGGACTCACCCAAGCACTGTCTGAAATTGGGTAAATCATCCCAGCATCAAGCAACTTCACCACCTCCTTCCTCACTACTTCCTTCATAGTGGGGTTGAGTCTCCTCTGTGGTTGCCTTACTGGTTTGACCTCTTCTTCCATCAATATTTTGTGGGTGCAAAAGGAAGGATTAATACCCTTGAGATCTGAAAACTGCCATCCAATAGCCATTTTATTCTTCTTGAGTACCTTAATCAACTTCCCTTCTTCCTCATCAGAAAACATTGCATTAATGATTGCTGGATATGTTTGATCATCCCCAAGGAACACATACTTCAAATGTGAAGGTAATTCCTTAAGTTCTACCTTAGGTGCTCCTTTTGGAATGTCATCAATCTTCTTCTCAAGCTCTTCCACTTCTGGCTCTTCTTGGTAATCCTCTGTACCTATCTCTTCTTCTGATCTTTGTTCCTCAACTGGGAATTCTTCTTTTTTATTCACTTCTTCCACAACCTCCTGTATCACATCCAATCTAAAACAATCCTCCACATCAACAGGATGCTTGATGGTTTCAAATACATCAATTGTGACTGTTTTCTCATCCACCCTTAGCAACAACTTTCCTTGTTCAACATCTATCAAAGATCTTGCAGTTGCTAAAAAGGGTCTTCCTAACAATAAAGGACTTTCTATATCCTCTTCCTCCATGTCAAGAATCACAAAATCCACTGGAAAAATAAACTTGTCTACCTTGACCAAGACATCTTCAACCACACCTTCAGGCCTCTTGATAGATCTATCTGCAAGATGCAGAATAAGATTGGTCTCCTTCAAAGTGTTAATTCCCAAAGCTCTACATACTGTCAACGACATCAAGTTTATACTGGCTCCCAAATCACACAATGCCTTTCCCACCTCCACATCTCCTATAGCAATAGAGATACTGAAGCTTCTTGGATCTTTCATTTTTGTTGGAAGCTTCTTCTGGATTAGGGCACTACACTCTGCTGTTAGGGCCACTGTCTCACCATCAGTTAATTTCCTCTTCTTAGTAAGAAGATCCTTCATGAATTTTGCATAGTGAGGCATATTTTCCAGTGCTTCAGAAAATGGTATGTTAATTTGTAAATTTTTGAAGATATCCAGAAATCTTGCATAGTGTTGCTTCTGAATCTCTTTCTTCAACCTCTGAGGGTAGGGAACTTTAGCATAGGGAGATAAACTAACTGGCTGTTCTTTCTTGTCAGCCATTTTCTTCTTTTCCCACTTCATCATCTTTTGTGGGGAAGCATTTTTACCAACTTCTACCTCTCCTTCATTCTTATTGTCCTTCCCTTCCTCTTCTTTGTCAACTCCAACTATAACATCTCTAACAACTACTTCCTTCTCACTTTTCTCATTTCTCATTTTCTCTCCTTCATCATCAGAGACTACATCTTCAACCACAACCTCTTCTTCATTCTTTTTATTTTCCACCTTCTTTTTCCCTGGTTGAAGTACCAACCCACTTCTTGTCATAATTGCTTTACAGTGCTCCTTAGGATTCACCAGTGTATCACTTTGAAATTTCCCTTGTGGTCTCTCTGATATCTATCTTGATAATTGACCAATCTGGGTCTCCAAATTTCTGATTGATGCTTCCTGATTTCTGAAAGAAGTTCTGGTCTCCTGCATGAATGCAGTTGTCTCTTCCCTGAATGAAGTAGAACCCTGAATATAATCCTGAGTTGTCTTAGATAACTGAGCAAACGCTTTCTCCCATGCAGCAGGATCACTTGACTGCTCCTTCATATGTGGTGGTGGAGGATGTAATGGTGGATTCAATTGGTGGTTGGAACTATAACTGAATCCTGGGTGTTGATTCTTGTTTTTCCATGGTGGCATATAAACATTCTTTCCCTGATTGTTGTAGTTCCTTTGATTATTCTGATCATACCACACTCCATTCACCTCTGCTTGTTCTGATGATCCCCCATAATCACACTCCTCTGTCACATGACCCTTTCCACAGATAGCACATACACTCTTTGTTTCCACAGAAGCTACCTTTTGTGAAGAGAGTTGCTTAATAAGGGTATCTAATTGTTGCTGCTGTTGTCTCTGTGTCTGCATCAGTTGATCATTCCTTGCCAACAAAGCATCATACCCATCCAACCTGATAATTCCTGTCCTTCTGTCAGCCACTGGAGCATTATCAAATTCTTGAGATGCTAATGACTCAAAGATATCCAAGGCTTCTTGAGGGGTCTTGGTAGTCAATGATCCACCAGCAGTGGCATGCACCAAGGTTCTAGTGTTAGTGGTCATTCCTTGCAGGAAGATTGCTACTTGTTGCCATGCCTCAATTCCATGCTGTGGACATTTCCTCAACAAAGTCTTGAATCTCTCCCAAGCCTCATAAATAGATTCTGACTCTTTCTGCTTAAAGCTTGTAATTTCATCCTTCAACTTGGCCCTCTTGGATGCTGAGAAAAACTTTGCAAGAACTTGGTTTGCAAATCATTCCAAGTTGTTATACTTCCTTGTAGCAATGATTGCAGCCATCTCCTTGCATCATCCGTCAGTGAATGAGTGAATAGTCTCAACAGAATTGCATCTCTTTTGACACCATTTATCTTCACAGTATCACTCAACAATAGGAAGTTCTCTATGTGCAAGTAAGGGTCCTCCGCACTGGTTCCAGCAAACTGATCCTTCTGCACCAAATGTATCAAAGCAGGCTTCAATTCAAAGTTGTTGGGCTCCACTGTTGGGCGCACAACACTCCCAATTGGAGGAACCACTGCAGGAGTCATGTACTCTCCCAGTGTCCTCTGTGGTGGTGGTGGTCTGTGATTCTCTGCCATTATATCTTCCTGATTAACCGTACTTGATTCACCAATTTCTTGCAACTGTCTCCTTTGCCTGGCTGCCCTTTTGTGCTTCCTCAATGTCCTTTCTAATTCTGGATCATACAACAACAAATTTGGATCAAGTGTACCTCGCATGTGCCAGAATCAAAATTCACCAGAAATTTAACATAAACTAAAATACTGAAAATAAAAGGATTCAATCTCAGAATTCTATAGTATCAGTTAGTGTTGAAAAACAAGTTCCCCGGCAACGGCGCCAAAAACTTGTTGGACGTTTAGCAAGTGCACTAGTCGTACAAGTAATAAAATGATGAGTAAAGATCGTTCCCACGAGGAATTGTGTTCAAACACCAATATACCATAGAAAACTAATTTGAATCAAATAAGAGTTTGTAAAAATCATGAATAATTTGTCACCAGAAAATTGATTTTGAGTAAATTGACACAAAGTAAATATGGATTAAGAATTAATAAAAACAACAAGTAGTCAGAAAACAACTTTCCTCCATGATAACTCATATAAAAATTGATCATATGATGAATTCCTTTCCATGTGATGTTAATCAACCTTTTACTTATCATAAAGATGTAATCCCTTACTACCCTGATAGAAACATTAATCAGAAACCCCAATCCCTTGGTGATTTCTTTCTTAATACATGCATGAAATACTAAGGTTTTAAGATTACATCAGAACTCTAGCATCAATCCCTTGAGTACTAGAATTCTGATGTTGAGATTATCAAATACAGAAGTCATATAAACATCCCTATTCTATACTACTTCTTTGATAGAAATAATTAACTCAGAAAATCTCAAATCAGCACATGAAAAATACTTCATCATATTAATCAAATCAACATAATATTATCATGGAGTTCCATTGCATTCAGACTACAAAGACTCTACTCAGACATGACTAAGGAATAAATAAGAGAAGAAGAATCAAACTTCATTTCCATGTTGAAAGTCTTCAATCTCCAAACTATTACAAGGAAATCCTATTACAAAAACTAAGAGAATTTAGAGAGAAGTCAGACTAAGTTTAAGAGAGAGAGAGAGAGTTCAGATCCCCAAAAGATCTTTTCTCTAAGTGTCAAGGCTTTGCCTTATATAGTGTTACAATTAAAAAAGAAAACTGATGTGGGCGCTAAAACGTCCATAAGTGGCCGTTTTAGCGTCCATGCTTTACGTATGCTCAACTGCTTTTAACTGATTTCAACGCTAAAACGTTAAGGAATGACCGTTTTAGCGTCCAAACTTGGTGAATGCTCAACTAACTTTAACTGACTCCAATGCTAAAACGTTTGATTTGGACGTTTTAGCGGTGAAGACCAGAATCTTTTTCCACTTTAGGGCGCTAAAACGCATATTGCAGGCCGTTTTAGCGCCCAAGACCAGCAATTTTCCATCCTCTTAGTGTAGCAGCGCGCTAAAACGCTCTGTGTGGACGTTTTAGCGCTCATCACCAGCAAGTTTTGGCCTCTTTCTGTAACAGGGCGCTAAAACGCTCAGTGTGGACGTTTTAGCGCTCAACACTTAGGCAATTTTTCTCCTCTTGAGCTCCAGAATCTTCTTCCTTCTCCAGTTGTCTTTCAAGCTTGCTTTTCCTACAAGAATCATACAAATTTCCAATAAAGCTCTTGAACTTGTAATTGAGGACATCTTAGGACATTAACCTTGTTTTTCATCATTTAATCACACAATTTGATCCTAATTCCTGCTAAAAACCATGATGAACTAAGGGTTCATCATATGGCCCAATAAATTGTGGGCTCAGCTTCCTCACTCCGAGGGCCCGACCAACACCAGTGACAGGTGAAAGTCTCACAAACACGTGTTCACCCTCACTGAACTCCAGTGGACGATGCTTGACATTGTAGTAACTCTTCTGGCGATTCTGCGCCTGCTTCAGTTTCTCTCAGATCATCTGGATCTGCTGGGTAGTATCTTGGACAAAGTCCAAGCCAAACAACTCCTTGTCTCCAACCTCAGACCAGCAGGTAGGAGTCAGACACCTTCTACCGTACAACGCCTCGTACGGTGCCATGCCCAAGCTCGCATGAAAGTTGTTGTTATACGAAAACTCCACCAATGGCAAGTACCTATCCTATGCTGAACCCTGCTCCAAAGTGCAAGCCCTCAACATGTCCTCCAAGGTCTGGATGGTCCGTTCAGTCTGTCCGTCAGTCTGGGGGTGATAGGCTATACTCAGTCTCAACTGGGTACCAAAAGCTCCCTGCAGCGCCTCCTAGAACCGAGATGTGAACTTTGGGTCCCTATCACTAATGATACTCTCGGGCACCCCGTGAAGCCTCACAATCTCGCGAACATAAAGCTTGGCCAACTGCTCTGTAGTGAAGCTCACCTTAACTGGAAGAAAATGGCCATATTTTGTCAATCTGTCCACAATGGCCCAGATAGAGTCACAACCCGCCTGATTCTTAGGCAATCCCACCACGAAGTCCATGGAAATACTCTCCCACTTCCACTGCGGTACCTCAAGAGGTTGAAGCTTACCAGACGGCTTCTGATGTTCAATCTTCACATTCTGGAAAATCAAACGCTTAGACACACAAACGGCAACATCATTCTTCATGCCCGACCACCATAAATTCTTCTTCAGATCTTGATAGATCTTAGTAGCACCAGGGTGGATAGAAAACAGACCCTTACGAGCCTCTGCCATAACCTCTTCGGTTAACGGATCTCGAGGAACCACGATCCTCTTCTTAAACAACAGAAGTCTATCCTCATTCCAAGACACACCGTCTTGGATTTTCACATACTCCGGGCACTCTCTCTGCACTTGCGCCTCTTTGATCTTTTCCACTAGTTCATTAACAACATCTGCGACTTCCATCTCAACAAGTGTAGCCCCACACGAAAAGGTCATTGCCAGGTTTCGGAACTTCTCAATCATGCCAAAGTTACACAACAACAAACTGGATAGGCTCCCGGGTTTCCGACTCAAAGCATCTGCTACCACATTGGCCTTGCCAGGATGGTACTTCAACTCAAAGTCGTAGTCCTTCAAACTCTTGTGGTCACTGAATACAGCGAACTTCATACCAAAAAGATAATGCCTCCAAATCTTGAAAGCAAAAACAATGGCTGCCAACTCCAAATCATGAGTCGGGTAGTTCTCCTCACGGGGCTTCAACTGCCTCGAAGCATAAGCAACAACTCGGCCCAACTGCATCAACACGCAGCCTAGCCCTTTACCAGAGTCATCACAGTAAAACTCAAACTACTCCGCAAGATCAGGAAGGATCAACATAGGTGCTGTTGTCAATCTCTCCTTCAACTCCTGGAAATATTCCTCACATTCGTGAGTCCACACAAATGGAGTCTCCTTCCGGGTAAGGCGAGTCAACGGCAAGACCATCTTGGAGAATCCCTCAATGAACCTCTTGTAGTACCCGACCAAACCCAAGAAACTCTTAACTTCAGAAACAGTTTTGGGTCTCGCCCAATCCATCACTGCCTCGATCTTGTTGGGGTCCACAGCAACTCCTTCTGCAGAAATCACGTGCCCAAGGAACTTCACAGACTTGAGCAAAAACTCACATTTCGAAGGCTTTGCATAAAGCTTCTTCTCTTTCAACACTTGCAGTACAATCCTCAGATGTTCAGTATGCTCCTCCTCAATCTTGGAGTAAATTAAAATATCGTCAACGAAGACGATCACAAACTGATCCAGGTACGGCTGGAAAATCCGGTTCATGTAATCCATGAAGACTGCAGGTGCATTGGTGAGTCCGAAAGGAATCACCAGATACTCAAAGTGACCGTATCTCGAACGAAATGCGGTCTTAGGGACATCCTCCAGCTTCACCCGAATCTGATGGTATCCGGACCGGAGATCAATCTCCGAATACACACAAGCACCCCTGAGCTGATCGAGCAAATCATCAATATACGGAAGGGGATACTTGTTCTTGATCGTCACCTTGTTCAGCTGGATGTAGTCGGTGCACAATCGCATTGTCCCATCTTTCTTCTTCACAAAGATGACCAGCGCTCCCCAAGGAGACACGCTCGGTCGGATGAAATCTTTCGCTGAAAGATCCTCAATGTGCTTCTTCAGCTCTGCCAACTCCGGTGGCGACATCCGGTATGGAGCTAATGAAATAGGCCCCACACCAAGCAACAAATCTGTGGAGAACTCTATCTCCCGCTGTGGCGAAAACTCAAGAATCTCCTCAGAAAACACCTCGAGGAATTCCCCCACCACGTGAATGCCAGTGATATCTTCCTGTGTCCCACTCACCAAACCTCCCAACATGACATAATTGAATTCCCCTGCTCTCAAGGCTCTCCTAGCCTGCAGCAATGAAATAAATGGCGAGGAACTGGCTGTGGAATCACACGGAGACATCATCACTCGCTTGGCACAACAGTCGATCAACACACAGTTTCTGGACAACCAATCCATGCCCAGAATAATCTCCAAATTGGCCATCGACAATCCTATCAGATCTACCGATAACTCACGGGCATCCCACTGAAATGCTAAATCGCGATGAACAGTGGTAGAATCACACTTTTCTCCGGTGGCGGTGGTCACCCGCAATGGTGGAGAAAGCACATCACTGGGCAATTCAAGCCCCACAGCAATCGGGGTTGCAATAAAAGAATGTGTAGCCCCAGAATCAAACAAAGCATCAACAACAATCCCACCAATGGAAACAGTACCTCTGACAAGGTTCGGAGCTCGATCCGACTGCTGGCGATCCAACGTATACACACGCCCGGTAGCAGGTGGCACTACAGGTGCCGAAGTCAGTGGAAGAGGAACCATCTGCAGTGGAACTGCTGAACTGTAGCAGCTCTCGCCGTCGATAACAGACAATCTCTAGAGTAGTGGCCCTCGTTGCCACAGTGAAAACAAATAGGCTGCCCCGAAGCACAACGCCCTGCATGCTCCTTTCCGCACCCCGAACACCTAGGAGTGGAAGGAGGCCTAGCAAAACCACTCTGCTGCGAAGAAGTCCTCTTGAACTAACCAGGCGCCTTCCTAGCCGCAAACTGCTTCCCTTTGCCCTTTCCAGAAAACTTCCTGTTCTTCCAGGAAGTGGAACTACTAGTTCCCTTCGTCTCAGCAATCTTGGCCCTCTTGGCCTTACTCGAGTCGCAGAAGTCCTCGATGTCCCGACACTGCTGCACCAGTGTCCCGAAGTCTCTCGAAGCAGAACCAGCGAGGTAACCAGCAATATCCTCATTAAGTCCCCTGCGGAACTTAGCAACCAAGAAGATCGGAGTAGGCCTCTCCATCCGAAAGTGAGCGAACTTAACCAGCTCATTGAACTTGGCCAGGTACTCATCAACAGACAACGAGCCCTGTACCAACCTGTCGAACTCCCCCTGCTTCCTCTCCTGGGCATCATAAGGGAAGTACCGACCCAGAAAGCAATCCTCGAAGAATGGCCATGTCATGACATGACCCTGCATCTCAAAAGCGTGAGAGGTGTTCACCCACCACTCATGGGCATCGCCCTCCAGTATATAGGTAGCAAACATTAGCTTCTGCGTATTAGTACACTGCATAACCCGGAAGATCTTGTCCAACGCCTGAAGCCATCTCGTCGTAGCAATAGGATCGTAAGACCCATCAAAGGAAGGTGGCTTATGCTTGCGGAAAGCATTAAGACGGCAATCAATCACATCTCTATCTTCAGCAGGCTCCACAAAAGGTTCCATCACCCCAGTCAAGTGACCAGTGCCCTCAACCTGGCTCTGGCTCTCGTCCTGCAGACTAGGTGGAGGCGGTGGCGGTGGAGGCGGTAGAGGTGGTGGCGGTGAGAACTGACCAATAGCAGGATCAGCTATCATCTCCTCCAACATGACCCTCATCATGGTCATGTTCGCCAAACGGTTCCCCTCAAGAGCATCCTCTGTGGCCTTCTGGTTCGCTTCACGAGCGGCGTCCATCATTGCCACGTTGGCCAATCTAGCAGCCTCCTGTATCTCAGCTAATGCCGTTAGGATCGTGTCGGTTGACCTTCAGCAGTCTCGCGAGTTCTCCTTGGTATTACCATGACTCTGCACAAGTTACACAAATTATGAGTTGATCAGGCCCACGCAATGTGATCACATATGCATTATCATAATAAAACCCAACGGAGCAAACACACAAGACAAGACACCACAAAGCATCCTAAGCTATTGCAATACATACAGGCTTTTCCCTAGAAAGTGCTCTGATACCATAAAATGTAACATCCCGTGTATACCCGGTTTGTTAACATGTCATCGTATTAAGCCATGCTAAATTAAAATTGCGGAATATTATTATTTTTTCAATTATGACGTCATTATCCTTACCAAGTTGAATTACTTAATTCATTTCAAAACATTGCCTGTATGTAGATTGCAAAAGACAGCTAACCGAAATACCTCAACATAGTAATTAACAGTGAGTATCTAAAATCACGGAACTACAACACGTAGTCCGGACATAATCCTGATACATTATTACAACTCAACAACTAAAACATCGTCAAATCAATGTGGCATGGACAATCCCCTTGCTCACCAAATAAACAGCATACTCATCAAGTCTCAATACAAACAGCATGGTAATGGTAAAAGCATAAAACCAAGCAGGTGCATTAGCAT
The DNA here is from genome assembly GCF_033153095.1 of Gastrolobium bilobum. Classification (NCBI taxonomy): domain Eukaryota; kingdom Viridiplantae; phylum Streptophyta; class Magnoliopsida; order Fabales; family Fabaceae; genus Gastrolobium; species Gastrolobium bilobum. The sequence goes on along the minus strand of NW_026895766.1, from coordinate 58,705 downwards.
AAATAGCAAACATGATAATCAACTAAGCTCCGGCCTCCTGCTGCTATAGGTCTCGGCCCCTGGGTTACCTGAACCTGAAATAAGCGCCCCAAACGTGGGGTGAGATCTCTAAACAGAAATCTCAGTAAGGCAAGGGGTCCTCAAGGATCTTCCACCCCAAGCTCACTTACATGTGCAATAAAAGTTCTAAAACAGTTCAACAGTATAAGTTCCAAAATAGTGCAATGCAGCAGATAATCATGTCATGTGTGTCAATACTAATCTACTGGCCAGAGAATGCAGGAATACGTCTATTACCCACACTAGTGCAAGACGCCACTTGCACCCATCCACAGTCTCACCATCTTGTATGGCGCCACATACTCAGGCTTACCGTCAAAGTGGAACAACACATACATATTATAAGCCATCGCACATATTAGCTCGAAAACATTTCAAGTATAAAAGCATGTAAACACAGCATGCATATAAACCATTCCCCTATGGGGTATGGTGGAACCACACAATGGCTATAGTGAGGACACGAAAGCTTACCTTGCAAGCTAACAATCCAAGCCAAGAGTCCAACCAATCTCAATGCCCAAACACAGCAGAATCACAATCTGTTTTGGACCAACAATCATATTAAAATCACACTCAACAAGTATAAGACACAAGGACAACGTCTTTCCTTTATATATCGTGTCTTAAGACTCCTCACAAAGACACAAGCCCTTAATCACTTAGCTTCTAACTTAACTGATCAATACAGAAGCTCAACTTAACAGTCTAGGGTCCGTAAACCCCAAACATCATTCTGTATGAACAGTGCAGCTACTATTCTTCGAAAACCCAAAATATATGGATATTTGTTGGGGGCATATCCGGATATCAATATCCGGATATCTCTCTGTCAATATTCGGATATCAATATCCGGATATTCAGAACCCCATATCCGGATATCCATAACTGGATATCCATATCCGGATATCAATATCCGGATATTTCCAACCCAATATCCGGATATTTCGCGGCAGAACTCAGATTCTGCATTTTGCGAAATACCACATCCAAGGTTCCATTTTTAACAATTCAAAACGTTAAAGCATGCATTTTTATACTCTTTTAAGTTCATATACAGATTACATACTTGTTTAACTCATTAAACATGCCAAGAAACCTCTTTTAAGCATTAAAACTCAAGATTAAGTGAAGGGACATACTCAAGGCTTTAAAACAGAAGCAAAGGCTGCTCTTGGAGCTCACCAACAGCTCCTCAAGTCTGACTTCACAAAGTGCACGAAAATGGTGATCAAAGGTTGGTTCTTTCTCACCAAAGATCACTCCTTGGACCTTAAAATGCCATGACAATGGCTTCACCCTCATAACTCAGAAAACACAACACCTTAAACTCCCAAACAGAGACCCAAGGTTCAGAAACAAGGCCTCTAAACCACCCCCCAAGGCTTTATCTCACACCCACAAGGAGGTTTGATGAAGGAACCAAGAGGAAAGGTGGTCACTTGGCTCTTAAGTGAAGGGAGGAAGATGGTGGCTGATGGAGAACACAAGTTTCAGTAAAGGAGGCACGTAGAAGGCTGAAATATGGCCTAGGTTTTAGTGTAAGTTTGTATTTATAGCCGGTTTACACTTAATCGCACTGTATTAGCGCTAATTGCTACACTTAGCAATTTAATCCCAAACTTAGGATTCTGAACCTACTCATTTTTCTAAGATTTTTCATATTTTTATTTTATTTTTCGCAGCACCTTTTCGGTACGCGCTTTTCCATAGCCAGTATCAGTTCTGGCACCAGTTCTCATTATTTTGACTTGAAACTTGTTTTACAAGTCCTATATACCATTCTAGTAATATTCCCACATTTATTACAATTTTTCGGGATACTTCATCGGTACACATTTATACCGAGTAGCAGAACCGGTATCTGCACTTTTCGTCAGAAAAGCGACTTTCAGCATTAATAAACACTTACCATAATTATTTAAGCCTCATAATAATTATTAGGGTCAATTATGGAATTATTTCCTAATTTCTCATAATTAATTAATTAACTTCCTTTAATTAACGATGCAGGTTCTTACACGCGACAGAACTCAGATTCTCTATTTCGCGAGATATCAATCCAAAGGTTCGAATTTTATCGATTACAGAAGCTTAAACATGCATTTCTAGGTGTGTTTAACCTTACCCAACCTTAAGTTATTATCTTTTGCTCATTACATGCATCAAGGCTTCATTTTTAACTAAGAAAACTCATGTTCAAGGGTGGTAAGGCTTACCCAAGCTTAAAACAGAGCAAAGAGGTGCTCTTGGAGCTCTCTCTTCAGCTCCAAAGGTGCAGACTACAAAGTGCACGAAAATATAAAGCAAGATTGATCCTTTCAACACTTGAAGCTACCACAACCAAGGAAACATGCCTCCTCCAATATAACTCAGAACCACAGCCCCAAGAACTCCCCAAACAGAGACCCAAGGTGCAGAAACAAGGTCTCTAAACCACTCTCAAGGCTTTACCTCACACACCCAAGGAGGTTTGATGAAGGAACCAAGAGGAAATGTGGTCTCTTGGCTCACAAGTGAAGGGAGGAAGGTGGTGGCTGATGGAGGTAGCAAGCTTCAGCAAAAGGGGTCACGCAGGAGGCTGCAATATGGCCCAGGGTTCTATGCACTAAGCATTTATACCCACATAAGTCTTAATCGCACTGTATTAGCGCTAATTGCTACGGTTAGCAATTTAATCCCGAACTTAGGATTCTGAACCTACTCATTTTTCTAAGATTTATCATATTTTTATTTTATTTTTCGCAGCACCTTTCCGATACGCGCTTTTCCATAGCCAGTATCAGTTCTGGCCCCAATTCTCATTATTTTGACTTGAAACTTATTATGCCAGTCCTATATATTTTTCTAGTGACATATACATACTTTTCATAATTTTCTGGGATACTTCATCGGTACGCATTTATACCGAGTAGCAGAACCGGTAGCTGCATTTTTCGTCAGAAAAGCGACTTTCAGCATTCTTAATCACTTTCTATAATTATTTAAGCCTTCCCATAATTATTAGAGTCAATTATGGAATTATTTCCTAATTCTCTATTTATTTAATTAATTTCCTTAATTAACGGTGCGAGTTCTTACATTCGCCCCACCTTTTTAAGGATTTTGTCCTCAAAATCAGAAACATACCTGTCTCGGAAGTCGGGATACTGTCGGAGAAGCTCGTCCTCTCGCTCCCAAGTACACTCCTCAGGAGTTCTTCCAGTCCACTGCACTTTGACCATCGGAATGATCTTGCTCCTCAGCTGCTTCTCGCCGCGATCGAGAATCTTGAGTGATCCGACGGGAGTTTTCAAGTTCTCTCGAAATTTCACATCGTCCGGTGTCACCACGTGCGAAGGATCTGCTATGTACTTCCGAAGCTGAGACACGTGAAACATGTCGTGGATGTTGGCCAAGTTCAGAGGTAAGGCCAGCCGGTAGGCAACGGGTCCTACTCTATCAAGGATCTGGTAGGGCCTAATGAATCGCGGGCTCAGCTTCCTCACTCTGAGGGCCCGACCAACACCGGTGACAGGTGAAAGTCTCACAAACACGTGCTCTCCCTCACTGAACTCCAGTAGACGATGCTTGACATCGTAGTAACTCTTTTGGCGATTCTGCGCTTGCTTTAGCTTTTCCCTGATCAACTATGTCCATCTTCATGCCCTGCTTTATCAAATCCATGCTCTGACATAGATAATCTCATTTAATTAATTATTTAACGTGCAGGTTTTAACAATGGCATGGTGGTGGTGGTAACGGCAGTGGTGGTGGTTGGTGACGGTGGTGGTGGCGATGGCATGGTGATGGCAATGGTGGTGGTCGTGACAGCAGTGGCTGCGATGATGGTGGTGGTGGTTGATGACGGTGATGTTAGTGATGGCGGTGGCGATGGTGTCGTCATAGTGGTGGTGGTAGTGGTGGCAGTGGTGATGGTAGTGGCTACGACGGTGGTGGTGGTGGTGATGATGACATGGTGGTGGTGGTGACGGCAGTGGCTGCGGCGATGGTTATAACACCTCGCATATTTAATTATGATATTAAATGCTAAATTGAGGGTTAGAAGGTTTAATTAGTGAAAATCCTTATATTTGGGGTCAAAATACCCATCAGGGGCAAAATGATAAATTGCCAATTGTGTTACCCTGTACCGTGAAATGATAAATCAGAGTTTAATTTGGGAAAAATAATACTAGAAATGGATCAGTACAAAATTTGGAGTTCGTAGGTATATTTTGAGAGATTTTGATGAATAGTGATTTTTACTGGATAAAATATTGCGGTGTAATTTTACCGGTAAACGTGAAAAATGAAATTATGCTATAGGAAATAAAAAATTGAGGAGTTAGGATAAAATTAATGAATTATAAATTTAGTGATGATTAGTGGGTTAAATGAGTAAGTTTAAGTGAGTTAAGTGACAGGTGGGACCCACCTTCCACTTAAATGAGAGAACAAGACATATGGGAAGTCATTTTTTTTCAGCATACTCTCTCTCCTCCCTTCTTCTCCCTCATGCAGCCCTCCTCCATTAGTGAATAGGGCAAGGTTTTGTTTGCCTTGTTTCACCTAATTTTGCCACCAAATCACAAAACTTTAAACATCAAAGTTGTTTGTATTGAGATTGTGAGTACCTTTCCTTTCTTGAGGGTTCTTAAAAGTGAGTATGTGAAGAGATCTTTCTCCACCTTCGTTGGACAATTTTGTAGTGGAAGGAGACTTTTGTGGGTGCTTGGACTTGTTTTATTGCTTGGAAACTACTCCTAGGAACATCTGTAAGCTATTGGTGGTAAGTTTTTACATTCTATTTGAGTTTTCATGGAAATCATAAAATAGATGAGTGTTTGGTTATGTGTTGATGAGTTGTGGTTAGGGGTGAAACTGGGTCGGGCCGGCCTACGTCAGGCCAGACCTGACCTAGTATATTTTGTAAAATAGGCCGGGCTTGGGCCTTGAAAAAGCTTGTTTAATAAAAAGGTCGTAGGCCCACTTTCACATGGTTGGTCTATAAGCCTACAGGCCGGCCTATATTGTACTGTTTATTTTAAATAAGCGTTGAAAATTATGGTTGAAGTCATAAATATGGTTGCTAGACTTATGTGTTGGTTGTTGTGTAATCAATTATGGAAGAAAATGGAAGGTTAACGCATGATATAACCATTGAAAACCCCTAGGAGCCATTGTCTTTATTTATTGATATATAAGCGCATTTTAGAGAAATTATGGTAAGGTGCCCATTGAGTATGTGGAGTGGTTTGATAGTGTTAGATTAAATAGTGAGGTTTCTTGTGGGTTGTAGAATCACTGTGACTTGTGATCAAGTTGTTGATGATCATTGTTGTATGATCATTGTAGGTTACCTCTCACGGATTCAATAGAGGTGGATTCAGCTTGGAGCTAGAGCATTGCTTGTGGAGTTAAGGTAAACACTTGGAACTAGGGTTAATCCCCTTGTGTGTTCCACTATGCCCAAGTTGGGGTGATGGTTGGATGTGTGCTCTTTAATAATGTGTGTAATAGTATGTACATACATTATTGACATGTTGATTGACATGTGTGTGGCATGTTATCTGACATTGCAATTGTGATCTCTGGCCAGTAGATGTGTCCGTTTGGACTTCCGTCGGTTTATGCTCCTTTAGGGAGTTTCGATCGGGTTTTGCCGTAGAGTCGTCTCTGGGAGCGGCACTAGGGACCTCCAAACGTGGGACTTCCGCTGGATAGCTCTCCTTGGGAGTTCCATTTGGGTTTGCTATGGAGTCTCTCAACCATGGGAGAGGCGCCAAGAACCGTCCCGGGAGAAGTATGACAAGGTCCTTGAATGAATCCTTAAGTGGATGCTCTTGGATTACGCCCGATTGTGATATAACTTTGTATGTTATACTTTTCATTATGTATCATTGCATGCACATTGAGTGAGCCACTGGGCGGAGTAACCCTCCGGTGCCATTGGTTTACTAAGATATATATGTATATCTCACCCCACATTTGGGGCACCATTTCAGGTACTACTGACCAGGTTGGAACTTCGGGCAAAAGGCCTGCTTAGAGGTTATGATAGATATATGATATGCATATGGATTACTAGGTCATTTGGAGAGGATTGCATAGGATGCACATACTAGTATTTACTTTGTATCTTGAACTTAGGGTATGAACATTGGATTGCATGATATTATAATTGCCATGCTTTGGTTGTTCATACGTTGTTCTAAGTCATTTGGTCTTGGTTTGTATTTTGGTATATGGAATTATATATGCCTCCTATTGTTATTTAGAGTATTGGTGAGCATGGGAGATGTCCATGCCACTTGGTATTAATTGAGACACTTGATGTTGTAAACAAAACATATTTTGAAGAAATCATATGATGGAAGGGTCAATGACCTATTAGATAACGTGCTATGTGAAGATAGATATATAGATATTATATGATGTAAAATTGTCTTTTAGGTCATATGGTGAGTGGGAAGTTATTCCCCAAAGGAAAATGGGTGAAAACAGGGGAAATCAAGTCTCCCCCAAGTGTTGGGCACTCAAGCGCTGATATGGACGCTCAAGCTACGTGAAATAGAGTAAAATTCTCTGCCCTTGGGCGCTCAAGCGCGTGGAAGACTTAGAGGGAGATAGGTGTTTCATTTATGAGTTTTAGCTTATGCTTGGGTGAGTGTTGGGAGCTGACTTCTTGGTGAGTGTTGTGGGAGCCAGTTCCTTGGCATTTGTGGCTTTAAGAAGCTATTTTCTTGTGTAAAAGGCCAAGTTTGTGAGTCAAATTTGTGGTCTTGTGAAGTCAGTGTGGTAGAGCTGTGTGGGAAACTCCAAGCCACCTCTTTTTTTCTGTTTTCACAGGCTTTAAGGTAAACCATGATCACTTCCTTGGAAATTTTATGATTTTAGCTTGTTTGAGTCTTTAAAAGAGGGAACTTTGATTATTCAAGTTAAGGGTTGTTAATCTATGCATGATATGTAATAATGAACTGCTGTTTTGAGAAAAAACTGGACCTTGGACCTTTGGGAACCATTGGGGTCGCGGATTATGCAGAAAAATTCTGCAGAATTCCGTTCTATCCGCGAGGTAATCGGTTACCATGTTCGGTAATCGATTACTCTGTTTTTGGTAACCCATAATTGACCTTAGGTAATTATAGAAAGATCAGAATAATTAATATAGAATCGTTTACCGGTAGAAAAGTGTAACTGCTGGGTACCGTGCAGTATAAATGTGTACCGAAAAAATGACCCAAAAAAGGGAAATAAATATATGAGAATTCTTAGAAAAATATCTAAGATAATAATACAGAATTTTAGAGACAACCAAAGAACAGAGCTATGAGAACTAATACTGCTGTGTGGTAAAAGCGCGTAGCGGTGAAGTACCTCAGAAAAATAAAATAAAAATATGAAAATTTCTAGAAAATATCTAGGTTAAGAATCTAAAATTTTAGAGTTAAACGAAGAGCGGAACTAATTAACCTAATACTGCTAGTTTAACTTAAGTGACAATATAAATAGAAAAGGGGAGCAAAACCTTAGATATATTTTAAGAAACTCAGCAGCTGATTGTGGCTTCCATTTGGGGTTTTCTTGGGGATTTGGCTTTTTCTCTTGGAAAGCTTCCAAAGTTTTCATTTTTCTCCTCTTCTCCTCCCTTGAAACATCACCCAACCATTAAAGCTCTAGTCTTGTTGAAGGAGAACCCATTGTTGAAGGATTTGGGTGCCTTCTCAATCTCTAAAGCTTCCATTTTTTTTTTTTCTGAAAAGGAACAAAGGTAAACTTAACTATCCCCTTTGTAAATCCATAATTTTGGTTAAATCCTTGTTATATGTTACTGTTGATTCAGAACCCATATTAATTTAAAAAAATATTTAGACACTGTGCGCTACCTTTTCTTCTGTACAAAGCCATTTGTTCTGTCACTTTGTATATATTGTTTTGTCACTTTACATGGCCATTTGCATCGAGTTGCGTGATTTCAAAATGAAAAGTCTGAACCTTTATATAAGAACTTGGTCTCTGTTAATGTAGATGAATGCATTTTTGTTATTCACTTTGGTCCAAGTTGTCATAATTATATATATGGGTTTTATAAGAGTTATGTTGTAGGAAAAGTGATTGTGTAATGTTATTGAGATTCGTTTTGCATGCCTTAGTTTTTTTTTTGCTTTAAAAAGTGCGGGCCCCATAAAGTATTGTGTGTGTAAGAAATTTTTTTGTGTCATGTTAAAGGACAAACTACAGCCCCTATATATATATATATATATATATATATATATATATGTCAACTATTGTTACCCAGGAAGTCAAGTTAGAAAAGTCATCAACTTTACTAGTTTTATATATATGAGTAAATATCTTTTTTGGTCCCCAGCAAATTTTACGAGGCTCGTTTTAGTCCCTAGCAAATAAAAAGGCTCATCGTGGTCCTAAAAATTTCAAAATGGACCCATTTTAGTCCTTTTGAGGACTAATATGGGTCTTTTTTGAATTTGTTAGGGACCACGATTTCAACTAAATGAGTTCATTTTGAATTTCTTAAGGACCACGATGGGCCTTTTTATTTGCTAGGGATTAAAAGGGGCATCATGAAATTTGCTGAGGACCAAAAAAGGTATTTACTATATATATATATATATATATATATCAACGTTGATTACGCAGGGAGACAGAGTCCTTAAAAAAAAGCATGTTTACTTACTTTTATAATATGTCAACGTATTCCCGTATATATATTTATTGTTACAGGGAGTCGTTAGTTGGAAAACATTATATATATATATATATATACGGGGTAGGATATTCTTACACCAGTATAAGAATTAGAAGTCTTACACTCAATCTTGTTCATTGATCCACTTGTATCCAATGGCTCACATTACTAAAAAATTAGAGCCCTTAGATATAAATGGAATCAATGGTCAAGATTGAGAGTGTAACTTACACTGGTGTAAAATGATCCTGACCCTATATATATATGTATATATATATAATATATAAATATATTTTGTGGCTATATATATATTTATAAGATAATAATCATCTAAAATTAAATAAGTTAAATGATACATCTTAGAAAGGATCTCCAGGTTCGAAATGAAAAAAAATATATCTGATTTCCTTGGAATATTAGAATATGTATATTGATACTATGATGGTCATTGAACCAGATTTGTGAGTACATTGGATTCTATTTGTGGTGTGGACCCTTGTTATACCGAGTTCGAGTCAGTCAGAGGGGCATACGGGTACAGGTAAGCTTTTGGCCTCAGATTGTTCCTCTGTTTGTTCCACCAACCTCCATGGGAGGGTGGTTTATGTGCATGGTATGCTCTGGTGAAAATTATATATATACTAATATTTTCCTGAGATTATGGATATGTCTGTTGATATAATGTATGGATGTGATGTTAGGACTTGTACGATCAGGCAGCAACCCTGGTGTGCAAGGCATGAGGCAACATCCCTCATGTTTGGTAGGAAGCAGACGTGCATAAACCCTATCATGTTCCCTGGCCAGTCGAACCACATATGCATACATCACATACATGAGATATTATTGTTATTGTTTAGTTATTGTTGTGGAGATATTACTGTGGAATATGGAGTATTGCTGATTGAATAAACTATTATAATATGCCCATGCATTTTATCTGTTTTGAATTTATTATATACCTGTAAGTGAGCTTGGGCCGGAAAAGTCCTTGAGGACCCCTTGTCTTACTGAGGTTTCTTTTTAGAAATCTCACCCCGTCTGGGGAACATTTTTAGATTCAGATAGTTATATGGAGGACCCTAGAGGTAAGAGGCCGGAGATATTTAGTTGATAGTATGCTTGCATGGAGATTTACTTTGTTTTATGTATATGACTTATGCTGAGACTTGATGCTATTACATTTTTATCAAACTTGGTTATTTATATTTGTGTGAGCAGGGGGATTGTCCCTACCACTTGAGATAGTATTTTATGTTGAGACTTGAGTTATGTAATAACGTATCAGTACATTGTCATGGCTACTTAATGTAGTACTATGACTTGGTATTTTTATATTATTTGAGGTTATACAGTACATGAGCTGACATTACGTACAGGTTTAGTACTACAGTTACTTTTTATACATTGAGGTTTAATATTGAGATAATTGCACCGGATATATTCATAATTGAATTAGTAAGCTTCTGCATTATGTTTTAATTAATTAAGCAAGATTTAATTTACCATATGTATGTTAATACACCGGGTACACACGGGGTGATATAATTACCATGTGGAGTAATCGATTACCCACTGTACGGTAATCGATTACCCCCTGTCAGAATGACCAGAAACCAGTTATAATGTGTGGGAAGGTTCCCATTAGGGCATGATGCCCTAGGAAGTTGTAACACCCCGTGTGCACCCGGCGTATTAAACATACATATGGTAATGGCACAGCTAAATAAATGCGGAAGCTAACTTTTTCTTTCCAATTATGATATCATCATTATTAACCAAGTTGATTACTTATTCCTTTTTCAAAATATAGCCTGTATGTAAATTGCAATAAAGAGCTAACTGAATAATCTCATGATATAAATGTGTATCTAGTCACGAAACTACAACACGTAGACCGGACAATATCCAGATACATTATACAACTCAAGTCTGAATAACCATAACATATACAATGTGGCATGAACAACCCCCATGCTCACTAAATCAGGCAACAAGCCAAAAAAATCTCGAATCAACTAATCATATACTGAAAATAAAACATAGCCAACATCCAAGCATATCAATAAGACAACATGCATATCAACTCAACTGCGGCCTCCTGCCGCTAGAGTTATCTACCCCCGAGGTACTTGTACCTGAAAATATGCCCCAACACGGGGAGAGATCTCTAAAAAGAAATCTCAGTAAGACAAGGGGTCTTCAAGGATCTATCCACCCCAAGCTCACTTACATGTGCAATATAAGTTCAAAAACAGTATAACAATATCATTTCCAAAATTTGTGCAATGCATCATATATCCATGTCATGTGTGTAAGAGTCCTACTGGCCAGAGAATAAAAGTGTAGAGATTACATACATCTACAACCTATAGTACAAGGAACACCGCTTGTACCTCACCCACGAGTTCACCATCTTGTATGTCTCCACATACTCAGGCTTACTGTCTAGGTGGTACACCACATACATATCATATGGCACTTGCACTCAATAACATAGCTCAATAGCATTTCAGTAATCAACACATAATTTCATAAAAACACATCATGCATATAAACCATCCTTCCATGAGGTATGGTGGAACCAATAATGGGCAAAATTGAGGACACGAAAGCTTACCTCTTAAGCAATCAATCCCAACTCCCAAGTCAAGAGTCCACAATAGCCCAAGGTCACCAAAAAGCACACTCACAATCTGTTTAGACCAGAAGTCTTATCAATATGCATAATCTAGAAGCTCATTTCATTATGACAGCATTTTCTTTTTCGTTTAGTGCTCTTAGGCTTCTCCTAAAGCCATAAGCCCTTAATCTAAATGATTCTGACTTAATTAACACAAGGTCCAGAAACCCAATCTACAACTCTGTTTGGACAGAACTGGTCCATCCACGAAATTTCCCAGAATATCCGGATATTTCGCGACAGAATGCAGTTTCTGTATTACGCGAAGATATCCATCCAAGGTACCATTTTTCACACTATTACACATCCAAGCATGCATTTTTAGACACCTTAAGGTCAGTGTTTATGTTGCTTACCTACTCATCTCGTTTTACATGCCAAGACTTAACTTTTAACATAGAAAACTCATGAACAAGGTCGAAGAACATACCCCAAAGGCTCAAAACAGAAACAAATGTGCTCTTGGAGCTCTCAAATCACCCCCAAGGTTCTGGCTTTACAAGGTCACGAAATAGTAATCAAAGCTTGGTCCTTTCTCAATAAAAATGACTTCTTGGAGCAACACAACCCAAGAAAATGGCTCCCACTCTACCCAAACAGTGAAGTCAGTCCTTCAATCCCACAACACAGAGATCACAAACTCAGGAATGTGCAGCAACACCCTCTCACAAGGCTAGCTCTCACTCCCCAATGGTATTTTAGTGGAGGAAATGTGATCACTTAGGCTCCTTTGTGATGGAGGATGAAGGTGGCAAGGTTGGAGACTCAAACTTCAGGAGGGAGGCACGTAGGGTGTATGCAAATGCCCTAAAAATCTGTGCCACTTCATATTGATACGCGGATTAAGTTTAATCCGTCTGTATTAGCACTAATAGCTCCGCTAATCATTTTAATCTCAAACTTCATATTCTGAACCTAGCCATTTTTCTAAGATTTTTCATATTTTTATTATCATTTTCACAGCACTTTGCCGGTATGCATTTTTACGTAGCCGGTATCAGTCCTGACGTCAGTTCTCATTATTTTGACCCCAAACTTGGTGTACCAGTCCTAAATATTATTCCAGGAATATTCATACACTTATTATAATTTTCTGGGATACTTCGTCGGTACGCACTTATGCCGTGTAACAGAACTGGTATTTGCCATTTTCGTTAGAAAAGCGACTTTCAGCGTTATTAAGCTCTTATATTGATTATTTAAGTCCTCTCATAATTTTTTAAGGTTAACTATGGAATTTATCTCTTAACTCACAATTAAATTAATTAAATTCTTAATTTAACGGTGCGGGTTCTTACATTAACCCCACCTTTTACGAATTTTGTCCGCATAATTAGAGACCTATTTGTCCCTAAACTCGGGGTATTGCCGGAGAAGCTCGTTGTAAGAACATGCACCGCTAAATTAGGAATTTAAATGATTAATTATGAAATTAGGAAAATAATTCCATAATTGACTTGAATAATTATGAGAAGACTTAAATAATTATTATAAGGGCTTAATAACGATGAAAGTCCCTTTTTTGACGAAAATTGCAGATATCGGCTCTGCTTCACGGTATAAGTGCGTACCGGTGAATTATCCCAAAAAATTATAATAAATGTGTAATATTCATAGAATAATATTTAGGACTGGTATGTCAAGTTTGGAGTCAAAATAATGAGAACTGACGTCAGGACTGATACCGGCTACTTAAAAACGCGTACCGGCAAAGTGCTGCGAAAAATATAATAAAAATATGACAAATCCTAGAAAAATGGCTAGGTTCAGAATCTTAAATTTGAAATTAAAATGATTAGCGGAGCTATTAGTGCTAATACCGACGATTAAAACTTAATGTGCCTATAAATACCAAGTGGCACAAAGTCCTGGGTCATTTCCTATTGTGTCTACGTGAGTTTTCTTATTCTTGGTTGCTGCCACCTTCTCCCCTCTTCAAAAAACTTGTGTTCTTCCTCCATTTTTCACCAAAGACTCCATCTTTTGTTCATGAAAACCTTCCTCCATCATGGTGTAGGCTTGTTGCACGCATAGGGGAAGTGGAGAGTGTATTCTTGGGAGCTTGAAGGTCTGTCTTCTAGGTTTTTGGGCGCTGACTTCTTGAGGTGGAAGTGTTAGCCATTTTCTTGAGGTGTGAAGGCTTCAAGAAGCCATCTTTAAGTATAAAAGACCAAGCTTGAGTGTCAAATTCGTGGCCTTGCAAAGTCAGAATCTTTGAGCTGTGTTGGGAGCTCCAAATCACTTCCTTGTTTCTGAGTTCTTGAGCCCATAGGTATACCATGATCATTCCTCTTGAAATCCATGATTTTAGCTTGTTTAAGTCACTAAAAGAGGGAACTTTGATAATCAAGTTAAGAGTTGTTAATCTATGCATGTCAAGTGTTTTTGAACATCTGTTTTGGTGAAAACCGGACCTTGGACCTAGGGGAAGCTTGTGGGTCGCGATTTATGCAGAAATATTCTGCAGAATTATGTTCTGTTCGCGTGGTAATCAATTACCTTAACTTGGTGATCGATTACCATGTGCGGTAATCGATTACCATGTGCGGTAATCGATTACTCTATTTTGGGTAATCGGTTACCATGTGCAGTAATCGATTACCAATGTTTGGTAATCGATTACCACCTGTCAGAATGACCAAAAACCAGTTTTAATGCGTGGGAAAGTCCCCATTTGGGCATGATTCCCTAGGAAGTCAATATTACTGATGGGGAACGTTAATACCTTCAATAGCTAGACTTAATACTTAATAATTAGAGTAAATACCCTTTTTGGTCCTCAGAAAATTTCACGAGGCCCATTTTAGTCCCTAGCAAATAAAAAGGCCCATCGTGGTCCCTCAAAAATTCAAAAGAACTCATTTAGTTGAAATCGTAGTCCCTCACAAATTCAAAAAAGAGCCATATTAGTCCTCAAAAGGACTAAAATGGGTCCAATTTAAATTTTTGAGGGACCACGATGGACCTTTTTATTTGCTAGGGACTAAAACGGGCCCCGTGAAATTTTTTGAGGACCAAAAAGGGTATTTACTCTAATAATTATGAATTAGAAAGGATGAAAATGAAAGAGAAGACGATTAATGGTTATGAAATTAAGATTTCTGAATATTAAATTATGTATTCATAACGACCAGATTGCAATTGACTTGGGGTGAGACTGTTGGGTTGTCTATTTTACCGAGCCTTTGGATAGAGATTTTGTCACTACAGGTAAGCTTTGTGTCCTTGGTTTTACCCATTGTTGGTTCCCCCATACCTCATAGAGGGGTGGTTATATGAGTGATGTGTTTTTATGAAATTATCTGATGATTACTGAAATTCTATTGAGTTATTTGATTAAGTTGATTAAGTGCAAGTGCCATATGATATGTATGTGGTGTTCCATCTAGACGGTAAGCCTGAGTATGTGGAGAAATACAAGATGGTGAACCCGTGGGTGAGGTACAAGCGATGTTCATTGTACTGTAGGTAGTAGACGTATGTAATCCCTACATGTTTATTCTCTGGCCATTAGAAGGCTTACACACATGACATGGATATATGCTGCATTGCACATATTTTGGAAATGATATTATTATATTGTTTTGGAACTTATATTGCACATGTAAGTGAGCTTGGGTGGAGAGATCCTTGAGGACCCTTTGCTTTACTGAGATTTCTTTTTAGAGATCTCACCCCGTGTTGGGGCATATTTTCAGGTACAGGTACCTCCGGGGTTGATACCTCTGGCGACAGAAGGCCGGAGTTAAGTTGATTATGCATGCTGATTACTGATATGTCTGATTAGTGATTATGTTTAATTTCAGTATATGATTATTTGGTTCGAGACTTTGTTGGCTAGGTTGCCTTATTTGGTGAGCATGGGGGTTGTCCATGCCAATATTGACTATGTTATGGTTATTCAGACTTCAGTTGTATAATGTATAAGGATATTGTCCGGTCTATATATTGTAGCTCCGTGACTAGATACACACTTATATTATGAGGTTATTCAGTTAGTTCTTATTTCAATTTACATACAGGCTATATTTGAAAAAGGAAATAAGTAATCAACTTGGTTAATAATGATGATGTCATAATTGAAAAAGAAAAGTTAGCTTCTGCATTTTATTGCGTTGCGCTTAATACCGTAACATGATAACAATCCGGGTATACACGGGGTGTTACATTTTATGGTATCAGTGCACTTTCTAGGGAAAAAGCCTGTATGTATTACAATAACTTAGGATGCCTTGCCGTGTGAATTGTCTGTTGTGTTTCTTTTGGGTTTTACTATGATGATGCATGCGTGACCATATTGTGTGGACCTGATCAACTCATTCTTTGTGTAACTTGTGCAGAGTCATGGTACTATCTCGAAGGAACCGAGAGACGAGAGAGGGTCAACCTGACCCGATCCTAGCTGCATTGGCTGAGATGCAGGCAGCTCGACAAGCCGACCAAGAGGCCATTAGAGTGGCCAACTAGGCGATGTTAGATGCCGTGAGAGAGGCGAACCGAAAAGCTACCGAGGATGTGCTCGAGGCGAACCGGTTGGCGAACATGACCATGATGAGGGTCATGTTGGAGGAGATGAGGACTGGTCATGTTGGTGGCCAGCATCCTCCGCCACCACCACCGCCGCCGCCTCTACCCAGTCACCAGGATGGGCATGGAAGAGGTGGGGCACATGTTCATGAGGATGATAGTCAGAGCCGCAAGGAGGGCGTGATTCACCTCACGGGATTGATGCAGCCTTACTTTGAGCCTGCAGAGGACCAGGAGACGCGAGACCATCGACTGAATGCTTTCGGTAAGCATAAACCACCTTCATTTGATGGATCCTATGATCCTATTGTTGCTGCTAGATGGCTTCAGGCTCTGGACAAGATATTCAGGGTGATGCAGTGTACCGACCCGCAGAAGCTGATGTTTTCCACTTATATGCTGAAGGGAGTTGTTCATGAGTGGTGGATGAACACCTCTCAGGTTTATGAGATGCAGGGTCATGTTATCACATGGCCACTCTTTGAGGAGATGTTCCTTAGTAGATATTTCCCGTATGATGCATAGGAGAGAGGAAGCAGGGGGAGTTCGAGCGGTTGGTGCAGGGCTCGATGTCAGTTCATGAGTACTTAGCCAAGTTCAATGAACTGGCCAAATTTGCACATTTCAGGATTGCTATGCCTACACCGGCATTCTTGGCTTCTATGTTTCGCCAGGCACTTAATAAGGAGATTGCAGACAGGATTGCTGGAGCTACATCCAAAGACTTTGGCACCTTGGTTCAGCAGTGCCGTGATATAGAGGACATATGCGTAGTGAGCAAGGCCAAAAAGGCCAAGATATCTAATGTAAAGGGAACTGGTAGTTCCACTTCTTGGAGAGACAAGAAGTTTAGTGGAAAGGGCAGAGGAAAACAGTTAGCTGATAGGCAGGTGCCAAATCAGTTCAAGAAGACTTCGACGCAAGGGAGTTCAATTAGACCTCTTACTCCCAGGTTTACTGGATATGGGAGATTCCATGTGGGGCCGTGTGCTTTCGGCCAGGTGATCTGTTTTCATTGGGGAAAGGAAGGCCACTATGCCAGAGATTGTCCTTCTTCAGCTGTTAGAGCTACAGCGATTCAGGCGGTTCCATTGCAGATGATTCATACTGCTCCTACAGCGGCACCTGTTGTGCCACCAGCCACAAGCCGAGTGTATACATTGGATCGCCAGCAGTCAGACAGAGCTCTGAACCTTGTGAGAGGTACTATTTCCATTCGTGGTTCTGCTGTTGATGTACTGTTTGATTCTGGGGCTACGCATTCTTTCATCGCGACCCTGATTGTTGTGGGGCTTGACTTGCCTATTTCTGTACTTTCTCCACTGTTGTGGGTGACTGCCGCCACTGGAGAAAAGTGTGATACCTCCGCTGTACATCGAGATGACGTGTTTCAGTGGGATGGCCATGAGTACTCGGTAGATCTGATAGGATTATTGATGGCTAATTTGGAGATCATTCTTGGCATGGACTGGTTGTCCAAGAATTATGTAATGATTGATTGTTGTGCTAAGAAAGTGTGATGTCTCTATGTGATTCCACAGCCAGTTCCTCACCTTATATTTCAGTGTTGCAGGCTAGGAGAGCCTTGAGAGCAGGGGCATATGGTTATGTCATGTTGGGAGGTTTGGTGAGTGGGACACAGGAGAATATTACCGGCATTCTTGTGGTGAGGGAATTCCTCGAGGTGTTTCCTGAGGAGATTCCTGAGTTTCCGCCACAGAGGGAGATAGAGTTCTCCATTGATCTATTGCCTAGTGTGGGGCTGATTTCATTAGCTTTATATAGGATGTCTCCACCTGAGTTAACGGAATTGAAGAAGAATATTGAGGGGCTTTCCGCGAAGCATTTCATTCGACCGAGTGTGTCTCCATAGGGAGCACTGGTCATTTTTGTTAAGAAGAAAGATGAGACCATGCGATTGTGCACCGATTGCAGACAGCTGAACAAGGTGACAATCAAGAACAAGTGTAAGAACCTGCACCGTTAATTTAGGAAATTAATTAAATAAATATGAGAATTAGGATATAATTCCATAATTGACCCTAATAATTATAAGAAGGCTTAAATAATTATAGTAAGTGATTAAGAATGCTGAAAGTCGCTTTTCTGAAGAAAAATGCAGATATTGGTTCTGCTCCACGGTATAAATGTGTACCGATGAAGTATCCCGAAAAGTTATGAAAAGTCTGTATATGTCACTAGAAAAATATATAGGACTGGCAAAACAAGTTTCAGGTCAAAATAATGAGAACTGGTGCCAGAACTGATACTAGCTATGTAAAAGTGCGTACCAGAAAGGTGCTGCGAAAAATAAAATAAAAATATGATAAATCTTAGAAAAATGAGTAGGTTTAGAATCCTAAGTTTGGGATTAAAATGCTAAGTGTAGCTATTAGCGCTAATACAGTGCGTTTAAAACTTAAGTGGCCTATAAGGCCTTGGCACATGATCCTAGGTCATTTTGTGCCTTTCTACGTGAAGTTTTCTAAAGTGTGGAGTCAGCCACCTTGCCACTCTCTTCTACCTCTATAGGAACCTCCAATAGAGCATTTTCTTCTTGTTCTTCCACCATAATACTTTGTCCTTGGGTGAGCTTGTCTTGTGAGTAGGAAAGTGTCACCTTTCTGAGTTGTAGCTCTGTGTTGGTGGGGTTTTGAGGGCTGAGTTAGTGAGTGGGGTTGAGCGAGCCTTTGTCTTGTTATTTTTAAGCTTCAAGGAGCCACCTTTGGGTAGAAAGGACCTTGCTTGAGTGCCATTTTCG
This sequence comes from Gastrolobium bilobum, assembly GCF_033153095.1. NCBI lineage: Eukaryota > Viridiplantae > Streptophyta > Magnoliopsida > Fabales > Fabaceae > Gastrolobium > Gastrolobium bilobum. Next base: position 39,981 of record NW_026895766.1, on the reverse strand, counting down.
TGCACCCTTGAAGTCAGGACTGTGGAGCTGACTTGTGAGCTCCAAGAGCATCCCTCTTTGCTGTTTTGAGCCTTGGGTAAGTTGTTCAACCTTTGATCATGAGTTTAATGGTTAAAAATGGAGCCATGATGTATGTGACAAGCTAAAGTTAATAACTTGAGGTTGGGTAAGGTTAAACACACATAGAAATGCATGTTTTAGCTTCTGTAATCATTAAAAGAGCAACATTTGGGAAGGATATCTCACGAAATACAGAACTGCATTCTGTCGCAAAATATCAGGATATGAGTTTTGTGATATCCGGATATGGCCCCGACATATATCCGGATATTCTGGGTTTTCGAGAACAGTAACGGTACTGTTCATACAGAATGCATATTAAAAGCCATTACACATAAAGTTCAACAGCATTTCAAATATCCAAAGCATGTAACACAACATGCATATAACCATACCCCCATGGGACATGGTGGAACCACAACATGGCTAAACCGAGGACACGAAAGCTTACCTCTTAAGAAGTCAATCCAAGTCGAGTCCACACAAGCTCAATGTCCAAACACTGCAGATCATAATCTGATTTAGGACCAGCAAGCATATCAACATTCATAGCTCCAAAGCATAAACATAAAGACTACGTTTTCCTTTTACGTTTTACGTCTTAAGGCTTCCCACAAAGCCATAAGCCCTTAATCACTTGATTCTGACTTAGTCCAATTATTACAGAAGTCCAATTAAAAGAAAGACTGATGCAAATGGCAACGTTCAAACCTACAAAGCTAGGTTGGTGGCGAAAGGATATCGTCAAAGACAAGGAGTTGACTATGATGAAACTTTCTCACCAGTTGCCATGATCAAATCTATAAGGATCATGCTTGCGATAGCAGCATATCACGACTATGAAATTTGGCAAATGGATGTCAAGACCGCCTTCTTGAATGGGTTCTTGAAGGAGGAAGTGTACATGACATAATCTGAAGGCTTTGTAATCAAAGATCAGGAGCATATGGTATGCAAACTTCAAAGGTCGAAATATGGGCTAAATCAAGCATCAAGGAGTTGGAATATTCGTTTTGATGAGGTCGTTAGGAGTAACGGTTTCATCAAGAACGAGGATGAACCTTATGTTTATAGGAAGGTTAGTGGGAGTGATGTTGTCTTCCTAGTGCTTTATGTAGATGGCATATTGCTTATAGGAAATGACATCCCCACATTACAAACAACGAAAGAATGGCTTTCAGAAAGCTTCACCATGAAGGGTTTGGGAGAGGCGGCCTTTATACTTTGTATAAAGATCTATAGAGATAGATCAAACAGGCTGCTGGGTTTATCTCAATCCACGTATATTGACAAGATGCTAAAAAGGTTTAGCATGGAAGGGTCGAAAAGGGGTTTTCTACCTGTCAGTCATGGGATACATCTTTCAAAAGCTATATGTCCTAAGTCACAGCCTGAGAAGGATCACATGAGTTGAATTCCATACGCTTCGGCTATTGGGTCCATCATGTATGCCATGATATGTACGAGACCAGATGTCTCATATGCTTTAAGCATTACGAGCAGATACCAGTCTGACCCTGGAGAGGGTCACTGGACGGCAGTCAAGACCATCCTTAAATACTTGAGAAGAACTAAGGATGCGTTTTTGGTCTATGGTGGGGTTAATGAGCTTACAGTGAAAGGGTTCACTGATGCCAGCTTTCAGAGTGACAAAGATGACTGCAAGTCACAGTCAGGGTTCGCATTCACCTTAAATGGTGGGGCAGTATCTTGGAAGAGTTCCAAGCAGGAGACAACAGCAGATTCAACGACAGAAGCTGAATATATAGCTGCTTCAGAAGCGGCTAAGGAGGCCGTGTGGATCAAGAAGTTCATATCTGAACTTAGGGTGGTTCCAAGCGTGGATGAGCCCATACAGTTGCTATGCGACAACACTGGAGCCATTGTGCAGTCAAAGGAACCTAGGTCTCATCAAAGATCTAAGCATGTGCTCCGCAGATATCACCTGATTAGAGAAATCATTGATAGAATGGATGTAAAGATGGATTATGTTCCCACAGATGATAACCTGGCCGATTCTCTGACAAAGGCTGTTTCTCAGAGAAAACATTATAGTCATTATGAGGCTTTGGGTATACGACTTAGGTCTGATTGGCTCTAGGCCAAGTGGGAGCTTGTTAGTATTTGGGTGTCCTAGAGACAATCTTATGATTAAATAAGGACACAGATGTAGACCTTTTTAATATTGTCGCAAATAAATAAAAGCACTCTTTATCTTGTTTCATAATTCTGTCTCGATATTAATGTTACTATATTATGAATAACTTGATAAACCCCGTGGAATAAAATAGGTATCTCTTGAGTATCTGTGATGAGATCACAATCATGAGGATTCAAGAATACCAGATGTTTATTCCTAATTTTATGTTCCTAGTCTAGAGATACTGAGAATGGGGTCAGTAATCTCGGGTAAGACTAGCACGACTTATCTACTTGTATATGGATACAAGGTATAGACCTCATGTGCTACAGATATGGAGATGTCTTAGCTAAAGTCGTGGGTGGACCTATAAGGGTATAACTCGCACTGAACAGACCCACAAAGAGACTCTATGAGGAACTCTCACAGAGAGTATCATTAGAGTAGTCTCTTTATATTTGGGTATGTCTTTTCTAAGACCAGAAGTTATTACCTAGATTGTGTTCTAGAAGGCATGCTTTGATTGTGCACCTCGTCTGCCTGAAACATGGAGACTCATAGGTATACTGTTGGGCTTGTCTTGAAAGAACACAGGGCTAGGGTGATAAGCTGAAGGAATTCGTCAAATCTCTGTGAGAGATTAGGTTATCTATAAACCGGAGAAATCAGGATGACATTTACAGGGACTCGGGAATCTATGCATAGTAAAAGAGATCATGAGATGATCTGCCTTTAGAGTCTGTAAATTGAAGATTCCCTATTTCAAATAAAGCTTACCCTAAACCGCAGGGGTTGATACGCTTCCTTATCCTAGGTTTTATGGGAAGGTAACCGAGACGAAAGGAAATATATACGGCAACCAAATATGTGCAATAGGATGATCAAATCACTAATCTAACTAGTTCTGGGGCAACAAAGCATTGCTAGTGCTCTGTGTTGTCATTAGATGTGTTGTGGGCTTATTGGGCCCAAGCCCATTTATGTCAGTGGCTATGTTGGACCTAATGGGTCACACACTAACACCTAATTGTCTAGATGCTCTAGCATTAATGGTATTGGGCCTAACAATTGTTATTAGCCCAAGAAGTAATTTGGAACTCCACAGATAGGGTGGAGGGCGCATGGATCTAAGTAATGGGCTTGGATAGTCCAAAACATTACTAATTAATTTAATTAGTTAAATTAATTATCAAATGTTTAAATTTTGAATTTTGAAATTTGAATTTTGAATTTGAATTTTGAAATTCGAATTTTGAATTTGAAATTTGAAATTTAAATTTTGAAATTTGAATTTTGAATTTTGAATTTTGAATTTTGAATTTTGAATTTTGAATTTTGAATTTTGAATTTTGAATTTTGAAATTTGAAATTTGAATTTAGAATTTGAATTTGAATTGAAAATTTAAGTGTTTGAAAGTTTGAATTCAAATGTTTGAAATTCGAATTTGAATTGGCTATGAAAAGTTGTTTCATAACAAAAGGATAAGATGAGATCTTGTTGGAACATATCAAGAGGAAATCTTTTGGACATAATCTAAGAAGATTTGGGGTGCTGATTTGGCTGTTGGTTAGTCATCAGAATCAGCTCCAGAAGATACGATCTGTTGGGAGAATATTTGAGTGATTTGATTCAAGTTTGAATGCAACTACTCAAATGTATCTGGTCATTATTTAGGCTATATGGGGCGCACCATATAACTGATTATATGATGATTTATGATCAGATATTTGATTAGGTTCTGAACCTAATATATCATAAAGATATGATAGGATGTTGTTGGCAAGATTTGATGAGATTTGATTTGCAACAAATCCTATTCTCTCTCTTTGATGGAGTGCCCTTTTGGAAGGGATTTTTATTGATTAAAAATCTGATTTGTTTTGAACAAATAGGCTCCTCTTGTGCGCCTCTATATATATGTTCCTTCTAGGGTTTTTAGAAAACCAACCAAGCCATTCTCTTCTCCTCTCCTGCGCCACTTTTGTGAAAATTTCACATTGAAAGCTTCACTCTTTCAAACACTTTTACCTAGCCTTTCTCTTCACACAGTGTGCGCTTAGCAAGCCTCATTGTAGTAATCACTTGGCGGTTTCACAAGAAGGAGTTCTTGAACCTAGACGCAGTGGGTGGTGTGGATCAACGTTAGAGGGTCTGAACCCTTCAGACCTACCTTGATCATCACGAGTTTTCACGAACAAGGTAACATCATGCTTTCCTAAAGCATGATCTTGAATGCATGTGTGTTCCGCAATGAAAAAGTTTTATTTTTCCCTCCAACATGCATCGGCCTTCAAGGCCATTTCCAACTTTCAATGTGTGTGTTGGCTAAGGTTTCAGTGGAGAAAATTAGAGAAGAAGAAGAGATTCAAAACTAAGGAAGAAGATGGGCTATATATAGATGTGGCGACTCATTAACCTAAGACTAGGTCAGATCAGCGCCTTCATCAAATCCTAATCTTATTGGGTAATTTCCTTAATTTTATCCAATCAATCCGATTGATTGGTTTCCCCAATTTCAGCCAATTAATTTAATTAATTGGTTTCCTTAATTTTACCTAATCAATCCAATTGATTGGTTTCCCAAATTTCAGCCAATTAATCTAATTAATTGGTTTCCTTAATTTTGGTCAATCAATCCAATTGATTTGTTTCCCTAATTTCAGCCAATTAAGTCAATTAATTGGTTTTCTTTAATTGTGGTCAATCAATCCAATTGATTTGTTTCCCCCATTTCAGCCAATTAATTCAATTAATTGGTCAATCAATACATAAGTGTCCTAGAGACAATCTGAGAGTCAGATGGACCCATGTACTTCATATTGCATATTGCATGTCTCAAAATTAAGGAAACCAATTAATTATTAATTAAGGAAACCAATTAATTAAATTAATTGGCTGAAATTGGGGAAACAAATCAATTGGATTGTTTGACTAAAATTAAGGAAACCAATTAATTGACTTAATTGGCTGAAATTAGGGAAACAAATCAATTGGATTGATTGACTAAAATTAAGGAAACCAATTAATTAGATTAATTGGCTGAAATTTGGGAAACCAATCAATTGGATTGATTAGGTAAAATTAAGGAAACCAATTAATTAAATTAATTGGCTGAAATTGGGGAAACCAATCAATCGGATTGATTGGATAAAATAAAGGAAATTACTCAATAAGATTAGGATCTGATGAAGGCGCTGATCTGACCTAGTCTTAGGTTAATGAGTCGCCACATCTATATATAGCCCATCTTCTTCCTTAGTTTTGAATCTCTTCTTCTTCTCTAATTTTCTCCACTGAAACCTTAGCTAAAAACACATCAGTGTGGCGGTTATCTCTCTCTTAGAATAACCAAAGGCACTATCCAATCTCTTCAAAGAAGTGTTCTTCTCTTACAAGACAACAAGGTGGTGTGGATTTCCATCGGAGGACTTGTGTTCTTCAAGTCTGAAGAATTGATCAAGAACACATTTGATTAGGAATAATAATCCGAATAAAGGTATTTACTTTAAACCTTAACATATTTATTGCATGATTCATGGGTTAAACATGATTGAGGGTGGGCAAAAGTTGCTTCTTCCGCACACAAAAATTTAATTTTTCCCTCTTTTATGTTCATGGCCTACAAAAGGTTACTTCCAAGCTTTTGCCAAAACAGGGAATCTTCATTTACGGACTCTAAAGAGCAGGCCATATCATGACTCCTTTACTATGCATAGATTCCCGAGTCCCGTAAATGTCATCCCGGTTTCACCAGTCTACGGATAACCTAATCTCTCACGGAGATTGACGAATTCCTTTAGCTTGTCACACTAGCCCTGAGTCCTTAGGGCATGCCCAAGAGTATACCTACAAGCCTCTATGTTTCAGGCATACAAGATATACAATCAAAGCAAGCCTTCCAGAGCACAGGTCTATACGACAACGCCAGGTCTAAGAAAAGACACACCCAAATAATAAGAGACATTACATATTGATATTATCTGTGAGATTTCCTTGTAGTGTCTCTTTGTGGGTCAGTTCAGTGCGAGCTATTCTCCAATAGGTCCACCCACGAGTCAGATAAGACATCTCCATGTCTGTAGCTCACGAAGACTCAACCTTGCATCTCCATGCAAATAGCCGAGTCGTGCTAGTCTTACCAGAGATAACCAATGCCCATTATCGGTATCTCTAGACTAGGAACATATTTCTGGCAATGGACGTGTGGTGTCATTGAGCCCTCATGATCGTGATCTTTATCACAGATCCTCAATGTGACACTTGTTTCATTCCAAGGGTTTTATCCAGTTACTCATATTAGATATTTGAGACATGCAATATGAAACAAGATAAATAATATTTTTATTCATAAAATTTATTCATAACTAATAAAAAAGTACATGGATCCATCTGACTCTCAGATTGTCTCTAGGACACCTATGTACTAACATAAGTCACATTATGAAATCTACTTAGTCTCATTATGTCTTGAATTTTGGCTCCACACCATAAAAATGGTATAGTTGTGAAGAGGAGAGTGAGAGGAACAACTTTGATGAAGGAGGTTTTGTGTTTTGGAGAGGTTTAGGTGATGGAATCTTAGAGAGAAGTGAGAGAGTTTTCAAAAATGAAATTTTTAGAGAGAAGGAGGGGAAGGGGGCGCTAGTTTCTGGTCAGCTAAGGGGAGGGTGATGCCCTAATGTCGGGGTGCCATGTCACTTAAGTGGCATTCGTCCTTTAGTGAGATCCGGTATAATTTTTATCTGAACCATCGTCAAATTTTTTACCCGGAAACCTCCAAGACTCTAACTTTAAGTACTTAACATTAATTTTGTCTAATTATCATGTTCATAACTTAAAATTTTGATTAGTAGATAACAGATCCACTAACAGTTGTTTAATTGTGTAACACCTCGTGTATACCCGGTTTGTTAACATGTCATCGTATTAAGCCACGCTTAATTAAAAATGCGGAATAACTTTTTCTTTTCAATTATGACGTCATTATCCTTAGCCAAAGTGATTACTTAATCATTTTCATAGAAACATCGCCTGTATGTAAATTGCAAAAGACAGCTATCTACGCTGAATAACCTCATATATATAATAAGTGAGTATCTAAGTCACGGAAGTACAACATGTATGAAAGAAAAAGCCTTGAATGCCAAAGGTATGTGAGGATGAAAACAAAAAAATTTTAAAACGAAATTACACATACCAATTCAAGATACATGCTTTAGGACAGAATGTTACCTTGTTTGTAATTCAAAACTCGAAGACGATCAATGTTAGGCTTGAAGACATAAGCCATCTAATGTTGATCCACACCACCCTATGCCAAGACGGAAGAACTATTCTTCAAAGCCACCAACGAACACCAAAGGAGGCAAGCTAGGCGTCCCTTATTGAGAGGAAGGAGGCTAGGTTTCAAGGTGTTTAGATAAGTGAATTTTCAGCAAGAAAACTCACAAAAAGTTGCGCATGAATTGTAGGAGAGAATGACTTTTATTTTTCAAAAAAAAAAACCTTATTGAGAACTTGACCAAAAGGAAGCATTTAAGGAGATAGAAGAGCAATAATTTTTAATCATATTTTTCACCAAAAATCTGATCATGGAGCGCCCCTTTTGTGGAGGAAAGAGTGGAGTTGTTGCAATTTAAATCTAATCAACAAACTCCTATCCTTTCCTCATAAAACTAAGTCTACACCTAGTCAAAAATCTGACCTAATAACCATTATATGGTCAGCCATATGGTGCGCCCCATTCAGCCCAAAATCATTCTATAAATATTGATTAGTTGCAATTCAAATTGAATCAACTAAATCAAATATTTTCACAATCAACCAAATCTGAATGGAGCTTAATTTGTTGACTAAATGACCATCATTAAACCACCAAATCAACGCCCCAATCATCCTTGATGATGTTCAAAGATCTCCTCTAGATACTTGGGATTTGATCCTGACAAGATACTATCAAGATCTCATCTTATCCTTTTGTTATGAAACATCCTTTCATAGCCAATTCAAATTTGAACATTCTAATTTAAATATTCAAATATTTAAATTCAAAATTCAAATTCAAAATTTAAATTTTAAATTTAAACATTAGATAATTAATTTAACAAATTAAATTAATTAATAATGTCTTGGACCATCCAAGCCCATTACAACAATCCATGTGCCCTTTTCCCTCTTAGGTGGGCTAACAACCATTATTAGGCCCAAAACCTTTAATGTTATAATCTCAAGACAATAAGGTGTTATTGTGTGACCCATTAGGCCCAACTTAGCCACTGACATAAATGGGATTGGGCCCAATAAGATCACAACTCATTTAATGACAACACAGAGCACTAGCAATGTTTTGTTTCCCCAGAGCTAGTTAGGTTAGTGACATAATCATCCTATTAAATGTATTTGGTTACTGTATGTATTTCCTTTCGTCTCGGTTACCTTCCCATCAAACCTAGGGTGAGGAGATGTATCAACCCTTGCGGTTTAGGGTAAGCTTTAATTCGAAATAGGGAATCTTCAATTTACTGACTCTAAAGGCAGATAATCTCTTGATCTCTTTTACTATGCATAGATTCCCGAGTCTCGTAAATATCATCCCGATTTCTTCGGTTTACAGATAACCTAATCCCTCACAAGGATTTGACGAATTCCTTCAGCTTATCACCCTAGGCTTGTGTTCTTTCCGGACATGCCCAAAGGTATACCTATGAATCTCCATGCTTCAGGCAGACAAGGTATACAATCAAAACATGCCATCTAGAACACAGTCTAGGTGAAAACTTCTGGTCTAAGGAAAGACATACCTAAATAATAAGAAGTTGCTCTAATGATACTATTTGTGAGATTTCCTCATAGAGCCTCTTTGTGGGTCTGTTCAGTGCGAACTATACCCTTATAAGTCCACCCACGACTTAAGCTAAGACATCTCCATATTTGTAGCTCATAAGGTCTTTACCTTGTATCTGAATACAAGTAGATAAGCCGTGCTAGTTTTACCCGAGATTACTGATTCCCATTCTCATGTCTCTAGACTAGGAACATAATATTAGGAATAAACATCTGGTATCCTTGAATCCTCATGATCGTGATCTCGTCACAGATACTCAAGAGATGCCTATTTTATTCCAAGGGGTTTATCCAGTTTCTCATATAATATATAAACAATGATATCGAGACAAAATATGAAACAAGATAAAAAGTGCTTATGATTTATTTGCGACAATATAAAAGGTACGCACATGTCCTAATCTAATCAAAAGATTGTCTCTAGGACATCCATATACTAAAAACGTAGACCGGACATAATCCTGATACAATTATACAACTCGAATCTAAAAGCATAAGTCAAGTCAATGTGGCATGGACATCTACCATGCTCACCAAATAAGGAAACAAAGCCCAACAGAAGTCTCAAATCCAAAAACACGATAATAAATGCAAGACAGATCAGCATCCAAGCATATCATCATAAAAGCAGAAATATCAGCTAAGCTCCGGCCTCCTACCGCTAGAGGTCTCAACCCCCGCATTACCTGGACCTGAAATGGTGCCCAAAGCGTGGGGTGAGATCTCTAAACAGAAATCTCAGTAAGACAAGGGGTCCTTAAGGATCTTCCACCCCAAACTCACTACATGTGCAATATAAGTTCCAAAAGCAGTTTAACAGTATAAGTTCCAAAACCAGTGCAATGCAGCAGATAATCATGTCATGTGTGTTATAACTAATCTACTAGCCAGAGAAATGCAAGAATACGTGTATTACCCACACAGTACGCGCTCATGCCGTACCTGTCCACAGGAACTTAATCCCATTTAGGCGAATACCACATACATATCATAGGCATTTGCACTTAACAGTTCAATAGCATTTCAATAAAACAATACATGAAAACACATCATGCATATAAACCATGCCCCCATGGGATATGGTGGAACCAACAATGGCTAAACCGAGGACACGAAAGCTTACCTTACAAGCTGACTATCTAAGCCAAGAGTGCACACAAGCTCAAATTCCACAAACAGCAAGATCACAATCTGTTTTAGACCAACAATCATATCAATATACATGTACTACAAGCAAACGACTTAAAGACAACGCCTTTCCTTTACGTTTCATGTCTTTAGGCTTCTAACAAAGCCATAAGCCCTTAATCACTTAGATTCTGACTTACAATAATTATTACAGAAGTCAACATTAACTAATCATGGGTCCACAAACCCAAAATGGCATTCTGTATGAACAGTATCGTTAATGTTCTCGAAAACCCAGAATATCCGGATATTTGTCAGGGCGATATCTGGATATTTCGCGACAAAATGCAGTTTCTACATTTCGCAAGATATCACTCCAAAGGTTCGGTTTTTAATCCATTAACACGTCCAAGCATGCATTTTTACTCTCTTTTAAGTTCATATACAGGTTGGTTACTTGTTTAACTCATTAACAGGCCAAGACTTAACATTTAAGCAATTAAAAGTCAAGATCAAGGTGGGGAACATACCCAAAGCTTCAAAACAGAAGCAACAATGGCTCTTGGAGCTCTCTATGAAGCTCCCGTGGTTCTGACTACAAGGGACACGAAAATTTGTAGCAAGGATAACCCTTTCACCACAGAGTTCAACACTTGAAGCTTCCATAACCTAGGAAAATGCCTCCTCCAAGGGAACTCAGAAACACAGCCTAAAGAACTTCCCAAAACAGCAACCTCAACTCAGCCAACGCTGACCCTCACTCTCACAAGTCACTCTACCATGTGTTTACAAGGATTAAGAGGAAGGAATCAAGCAAAAGGTGGCAACTTGGTGGTTTTCCAAAGAGGGGAAAGCATGAACAGGGAGGAGGCTGATCACAGCTCCAAAGGCTCACGTAGAGTCAGATTATGGCCTATATGCCAAAAGTTGTATTTATAGCCGGTTTAAACTTAAGCGCACTGTATTGGCGCTAATTTCTACGCTTAGCATTGTAATCCCAAACTTAGGATTCTGAACCCACTCATTTTTCTAAGATTTGTCATATTTTTATTTTATTTTTCGCAGCACCTTTTCGGTACGCGCTTTTACTTAGCCAGTATCAGTTCTGGCACCAGTTCTAATTATTTTGACCTGAAACTTATTTTACTAGTCCTATATATATTCTAGTGACATATACACAATTTTCATAATTTTTCAGGATACTTCATCAGTACGCATTTATACCGTGGAGCAGAACCGGTATCTGTACTTTTCGTCAGAAAAGCGACTTTCAGCATTCTTACACACTATAATTACTTAAGCCTTCACATAATTAATTAATTAATTTCCTAAATTAACGGTGCGGGTTCTTACATTCACCCCACCTTTTTAATGATTTTGTCCTCAAAATCAGAAACATACATGTCTCGAAAGTCGGGGTACTGCCAGAGAAGCTCGTCCTCTCGCTCCCAAGTGCACTCCTCAAGAGTTATTCCCGTCCACTGCACCTTGACCATCGGAATGATCTTGCTCCTTAGCTGCTTCTCGCCACGATCGACAATCTTGAGTGGTCCGACGGGAGTTTTCAAGTTCTCCCGAACCTCCACATCATCTGGTTGCACCACGTGCGAAGGATCCGCTACATACTTGCGAAGCTGAGATACGTGAAACACGTCGTGGATGTTGGCCAAGTTCGGAGGCAAGACAAGCCGGTAGGCAACAGGTCCTACTCTACCAAGTATCTGATAGGGCCCAATGAATCGCGGGCTCAGCTTCCTCACTTCGAGGGCCCGACCAACACCGGTGATAGGTGAAAGTCTCACAAACACGTGCTCCCCCTCACTGAACTCTAGTGGATGATGCTTGACATCATAATAACTCTTCTGGCGATTCTGCGTCTGCTTCAGCTTTTCTCTGATCAACTGGATCTGCTGGGTAGTATCTTGGACAAATTCCAAGCCAGACAACTCTTTATCTCCAACCTCAGACTAGCAGGTAAGAGTCCGACCCCTCCTACCATATAATGCCTCGTAGGGTGCCATGCCCAGGCTAGCATGGAAACTGTTGTTGTACGAAAATTTTACCAATGGCAGGTACTGATCCCATGTTGAACCCTGCTCTAAAGTGCAAGCCCTCAACATGTCCTCCAATGTGTGGATGGATCGCTCAGTCTGTCCGTCAGTCTGAGGATGATAGGCGGCACTCAATCTCAACTACGTACCAAAAGCTTCCTGCAGCGCCTCCCAGAACCGAGATGTGAACTTTGCATCCCTATCACTGATGATACTCTCGGGCACCCCGTGAAGTCTCAAAATCTCGCGAACATAAAGTCTGGCCAACTTCTCAGTAGTGAAGCTCACCTTCACCGGAAGAAAGTGGGCAGACTTTGTCAATCAGTCCACAATGACCCAGATAGAGTCCAACCAGCCTGAGTCTTTGGCAAATCCACCACCAAGTCCATGGAAATGCTCTCCCAAATCCATTCCGGAATCTCAAGAGGTTGAAGTTTACCAAACGGCTTCTGGTGTTCTATCTTCACCTTCTGGCAATCAGACACTTAGACTCATGAATAACAATGTCCTTCTTCATGCATGACCACCAGTAATTCCTCTTCAAGTTCTGGTACATCTTTGTAGCGCCAGGGTGGACAGTAAACTGGCCCTTATGAGCCTCTGTCATCACCTCAACAGTCAACAGACCTCGAGGAACCACAATCCTCTTCTGAAAGGTCAACAGACCATCCTCATTCCATGACACCCCGTCCTGGTTCTTCACATAATCTAGGCACTCTCTCTGCACTTGCGCCTCTTTGATCTTCACATAATCAAAGCATCAGCTACCACATTGACTTGCCAGGATAGTACTTCAACTCAAAGTCGTAATCCTTCAGATACTCTATCCATCTCCTTTGTCTCATGTTCAGCTCTTTCTGATCAAACAAATACTTCAAGCTCTTGTGATCACTGAACATGGCAAACTTCATGCCAAAAAGATAATGCCTCCAAATCTTGAAAGCAAACACAATAGCAGCCAACTCCAAATCATGAGTCGGGTAGTTCTCCTCATGAGGCTTCAACTGCCTCGAAGCATAGACAATCACCTTGCCCAGCTGCATCAACACACAACCCAACCCCTTTCCGGAGGCATCGGCGTACAACTCAACTTCCTCAGCAAGATCGGGAAGGACCAAGACAGGTGCAGTCGTCAGTCTCTCCTTCAACTTCTGAAAACATTCCTCACAGTCGTGAGTCCACACAAATGGAGTCTCTTTCCGGGTAAGGCGAGTCATTGGCAAAACCAACATAGAGAATCCCTTGATGAACCTCCGGTAGTAACCTGCCAAACCCAGAAAACTCCTCACTTCAATAACCGTCTTGGGCCTCTCTCAATCAAGCACGACCTCAATCTTGTTCGGATCCACTGCAACTCCTTCTGCAGAAATCACATGCCCAAGGAACTTCACAGACTTGAGCCAAAACTCACACTTCGAAGGTTTCACATAAAGCTTTTTCTCCTTCTGCACTTGCAACACAATTCTCAAGTGCTCAGCATGTTTTTTCCTCCGTCTTGGAGTAAATCAAAATGTCGTCAATGAAGACGATCACAAAGTGATCCAGGTAAGGCTGGAAAATCCTGTTCATGTAATCTGTGACTGCTGCAGGTGCATTGGTGAGTCCAAAAGGAATCACCAAATACTCATAATGACCGTATCTCGAACGAAACGCGGTCTTCGGGACATCCTCCGGCTTCACCCGAATCTGATTGTATCCGGACCGGAGATCAATCTTCGAATACACACAAGCACCCTTCAGTTGATCCAACAGATCATCAATACGCGGAAGGGGATACTTGTTCTTGATTGTCACCTTGTTCAGCTGCCTGTAATCGGTGCACAATCGTATTGTCCCATCTTTCTTTTTCACAAAGATGATCGGTGCTCCCTATGGAGACACACTCGGTCAAATGAAGTTTGTCGCTGAAAGATCCTCAATGTGCTTCTTCAACTCTGCCAACTCTGGTGGCGACATCCGATATGGAGCTAATGAAATAGGCCCCACACCAGGCAACAAGTCAATGGAGAACTCTATCTCCCGCTGTGGCGGAAACTCAAGAATCTCCTTGGGAAACACTTCGAGGAATTCCCTCACCATAGGAATGGCAGCGATATCCTCCTGTGACCCACTCACCAAACCTCCCAACATGACATATCCAAATGCCCCTGCTTTCAAGGCTCTCCTAGCCTGCCGCAATGAAAAAAAAGGCGAGGAACTGGCTGTGGAATCACCCGGAGACATCACAACTCGCTTGGCGCAACAGTCAATCATCACACAATTTCTGGACAACCAATCCATGCCCAGAATAATCACCAGATTGGCCATCGACAATCCTATCAGATCTACCGAAAAATCACGGCCATCTAGGGGTGTTCATCAACCGATCCAAGCCGATTCAAACTGCGGTGACCGAACCGAAAAAATGATAACCGAATAAACCGAAAATCGAAAAACCAAAAATCGAAAAAAACCGCAAATTTTAAATGCTTTGGATCGATTTTTGGATGGGTTGATGAAAACCGATCCAATCCAAACCGATCCAATATATTAATTATCCTCTACCTACTTGGGTCTTTCCCTAATCATAGCCTAAAATTTCTAAACCCAAGACCCATGAACCCATCAACTAAACCCAAGAAAAAATCTATTCACATCTCATCAACAAAATTTTATCTTTGTAGAGTTTCATATCTCATTGCCAAAAAGAAAAACTATATTATAGTTTACTAATGCTTTTGTATTAAAAAAAATTACAAAGCCAATATATACAAAAGATGTTATTTGCACAATAATCATGAAATAAATTTTAGAGTTTTCAAAAAATTGAAAACCGATCCAATCCAAACCGAAAAAATTGGATTGGATCGGATCGTATTTGAAAAAAAATCCAAACTGAAGGGATTGGATCAGATGATTTTTGCTTCCAAAATCGATCCAATCCAGACCACGAACACCCCTACGGCCATCCCACTGAAACATGACATCTCGATGAACAGTGGAGGTAATACACTTTTCTCCGGTGGCGGTAGTCACCCGCAACGATGGAGAAAGCACAACAATGGCCAACTCAAGCCCCACAGCAATAGGGGTTGCAATAAATGAATGCGTAGCCCCAGAGTCAAACAAGACATCAGCAACAGATCCACCAATAGAAACAGTACCTCTGACAAGGTTTGGAGCTCAGTCCGACTGCTGGCG
This sequence comes from Gastrolobium bilobum, assembly GCF_033153095.1. NCBI lineage: Eukaryota > Viridiplantae > Streptophyta > Magnoliopsida > Fabales > Fabaceae > Gastrolobium > Gastrolobium bilobum. The sequence continues at coordinate 24,578 of NW_026895766.1, read as the reverse complement.
ATCCTACATATACACACGACCAGTAGCAGGTGGCACTGCAGGTGCCGCTGTAGGTGGTAGAAGAATCATTTGAAGTGGAACTTCCTGAACCGCTGCAGCTCTCGCCGTCGACGATGGACAATCTCATGAATAGTGGCCCTCATTGCCACACTGGAAACAAATCAATTGGCCGGTAGCACACGGCCCCACATGAACCTTCCCACATCCCGTGCATCTGGGAGTAGGAGGTCTCGCTGCACTCCCCTGAGTGAAAGTCCTCTTGAACTGATTTGGCGCTTGCCTAGCCGCCAACTGCTTCTCTTTGCCCTTGCCGGCAAACTTCATGTCCCTCCAGGAAGTGGAACTACCAGTTCCCTTCATCTCAGCAATCTTGGCCCTCTTGGCCTTACTCGTAATACAGACATCCTCGATGTCTTGATACTGTTGTACCAGTGTCCCAAAATCTCTCGATGCAGCACCAGCAATCCTGTCTGCGATCTCCTCATTAAGTCTCCTTCGGAACTTAGCAGCCAAGAATGTCAGAGTAGGCATAGCCATCCGAAAGTGCGCAAACTTTACCAGCTCATTAAACTTAGCCAGGTACTCGTCAATAGACAACGAGCCCTGCACCAATCTGTCAAACTCCCCCTGCTTCCTCTCCTGCGCATCGTAAGGGAAGAATCGACCCAGAAAGCAATCCTCAAAAAATGGCCATGTCATAATATGACCCTGCATCTCGTAAGCATGAGAGGTGTTCATCCACCACTCGTGTGCATCGCCTTAGAGCATATAGGTGGCGAACATCAACTTCTGCAGGTCGGTACACTGCATAACCCGAAAGATCTTCTCCAACGCCTCTAGCCATCAACATCAAAGGAAGGTGGCTTATGCTTGCGAAAAGCATTAAGCTGGCGGTCTATCACGTCACGATCCTCAACAGGCTCCAAGTAGGGTTTTATCACCCCAATAAGAGGAGTGACACCCTCAACGTGACTCAGGCTCTCGTCTTGAAGACTAGGTGGAGGCGGTGGTGGCGGTGGCGGTGGAGGTGGTGGTGGTAGGAACTGACCTTCATTGCGGCCAGCCCGCATTTCCTCCAACATGGCCCTCATCATGGTCATGTTCGCCAGCCTGTTCGCCTCGAGAACATCTTTTGTGGCCTTCTAGTTCGCCTCTCGAACGGCGTCCATCATTGCCAAGTTGGCCAATCTAGTGGCCTCCTGATCGGCTATCATAGCCGCCTGTATCTCAGTTAATGCAGTCAAGACAAGATCCGGCTGATCCTCAGTGGTCTCGCAATTTCTCCTAGGCATTACCATAACTCTGCACAAGTTACACAAAGAATAAGTTGATCAGGCCCACGCAATTCTGGACAAAAGAAGCTGTTTGCCAACTCCGAACAGAGCCCTAAACATCCTTTACCATTTATGCGATTTTGGAAAATCTACTAGACCAATTACTCTCAAATTTTTTCAGATAACTAGACACCTTTAGCTTTAATTAGACATATTATGAGCCTAATTTGAGTAAGAATTGAGGGAGAAACAATTCGTGAAAGTTGTGGCCATGTACAGCCCTTGCACATGGCCTCCCTAGGCAGTCCTCACTCAAACGAACATACAGAATGGAAAACATCTTCGATTGGTACCAAATTTTAACCACACATAGCTAACATCTTAAGCTTAAATTTTATATAAGGCACAACCCTATATGACTTCTGTGGAGGGAGATATGCTCTCCCTAATTTCGCCTAAAAACTGGTTACTTAGCCTTAAATGTGTTTACTTAACAAACCTTAATTATTTTTTATTATAAATCCTAATTCACATTAATTCTTGAATTTTTCTATTATCAAGTCACATTATGAAATCTCCTTAGTCCCATTATGTCATGATACTTAAATTTTACTAATTACTTAATTAGTGTACCTAAACCCTACTTTAGTCTAATTTTAGAGTTAAATCCTTAATTACTTTTGTTAATTACTCTCTACCCATAATTAATCCCTTAATTCATCATCTCCTTAATTTTAACACAACTAAACCCTTATATACTTTATGGGGTAGATTTGATGAGCTATTTTAATTAGGGTTTTTAGCCATTATTAATCATGATTAGTGAGTTTTACTTAGAGTTAACCCACCTAGTTACTCTTTCTAATCATTTTTCCACACTTAACAACTTAATAACATTTTTTGTCATCAAACCTTATTATTACTTGACATAGTCGAAATCATCAAGGATCCATATAGGGTTCATGTTCATCTTTTTACATGAACAACACACAAAGGTCCAAAGATGGCACCTTTACTCATCAAATCCATGATTCCTGGTTCAAAACACAAACACCCTTAAAGATCTTCATCAAACCATTACTTTAAACAAAATTTAAACAACATTCTCCTCATGAACATAACAAAACTGAGGCACTCAACAAGAAAAGGGGAGGCTTTTTGGTTCATATTCCCAAACGGGAGCTTACATCTTCAAGGTTCCTCCTTTAGCTCAAGTCTCCACCTTTTTTCCACCAAGAACCCTCCTTTAAGCAAGAACAAACCTTCATGAACATGCTCATGAGTTAGGCTCAAGAACACAAGAAGAAAGATGAGGTTTTTCATAAAAAAAATCAAGAGAACTTACCCACAAATCACAAGAACCAAGCAACTAAGTGTGGTTCTTCAAGAGAGTTTAAAAACACAACACCAAGGTCTTAACTCTTCACAAATCCGTGGATGTTTGGGATGATAAGGGGCACGAAATTTTGGCTCCATACCATGAAAATGGTATGGTTGTGAAGAGGAGAGTGAGAGGAACAACTTTAATGAAAGAGGTTTTGTATTTTAGATAAGTTTAGGTGATGGAATCTTAGAGAGAAGTGAGAGAGTTTTCAAAAATGAAATTTTTAGAGAGAAGGAGGGGAAGGGGGCGCTAGTTTTTGGTCAGCTAAGGGGAGGGTGGTGCCCTAATGTGGGGGTGCCATGTCACTTAAGTGGCATTCGTCCTTTAGTGAGACCCGGTGTAATTTTTATCTGAACCATCGTCAAGTTTTTTACCTGGAAACCTCCAAGACTCTAACCTTAAGTACTTAACATTAATTTTGTCTAATTATCATGTTCATAAAATAAAATTTTGATTAGTAGATCACAGATCCACTAACAGTTGTTTAATTGTGTAACACCCCGTGTATACCCGGTTTGTTAACATGTCATCGTATTAAGCCACGCTTAATTAAAAATGCGGAATAACTTTTTCTTTTGAATTATGTCATCATTATCCTTAGCCAAGTTGATTACTTAATCATTTTCATAGAAACATCGCCTGTATGTAAATTGCAAAAGACAACTATCTACACTGAATAACCTCATAATATAATAAGTGAGTATCTAAGTCACGGAACTACAATATGTAGACCGGACATAATCCTGATACAATTATACAACTTGAATCTAAAAGCATAAGTCAAGTCAATGTGGCATGGACATCCTCCATGCTCACCAAATAAGGCAACAAAGCCCAACAGCAGTCTCAAATCCAAAAACACGATAATAAATGCAGGACAGATCAGCATCCAAGCAAATCATCATAAAAGCAAAAATATCAGCTAAGCTCTGGCCTCCTGCCGCCAGAGGTCTAAACCCCCGCATTACCTAAACTTGAAATGGTGCCCCAAACGTGGGGTGAGATCTCTAAACAGAAATCTCAGTAAGACAAGGGTCCTCAAGGATCTTCCACCCCAAGCTCACTTACATGTGCAATATAAGTTCCAAAAGCAGTTTAACAGTATAAGTTCCAAAACCAATGCAATGCAGCAGATAATCATGTCATGTGTGTTATAACTAATCTACTGGCCAGAGAAATGCAGGACTACGTCTATTACCCACACAGTACGCGCCCATGCCGTATGTTGGGTGGTTTGCTGATGGTGAAAAATATATATTCTGATGAGGGACATTCCTCTGTTCTATATTAGCAAAAGAAAACAGATTTGTTCCCTTGTTTCCAACCCAAGTGCGCAAGTGCACGCATCAAGTAATAATCGGTGTATTAATGCCCAGATTATCGTTCCCACGAGGATAGTACTCTAAATAATGTCTTAAACTATTTTATAAAGAATGAAAATGAGAAGAAAAGTTAGTGATTGAATTGTCTGGTCAAACGTTCCCTACTGTCTTGACAACGTTCCTCAGGAACAGTAAGTGCAGTTTGATGGCAAACAATTACTCGTTGCGTTATATATGTGATCTTTTCTGCTTAAGAGAAGGTGTGATAATAATCATTAGAGTTTGATAGATACAAGATTGAATAAAGTAAAAATAAAACAGTTATAACTATAATCAAGACACAACAAAGTGGATGGTTTTAAAAACAGTTTAACACAAGGAACGAATTCACTGCTCCCTTCTTAAATAGTTATTTTCTCTGCTCAAGACTTAGCACTTTTTGGCTTTGTCCCAATTTCTTAACTGCCAACTCTGATTCCCCAGCTCATGGACTAGATAGCTCACAAGTTTCCTTATTCCTATGGCTCCCTTGACTCCAACAGGTACTTGGTACAGAACCTTAAAGTGGACGAAGTGGCCCCTTATTCCTAAGGTGACCAATAGTGTCGTTGCCAAAACACTACCTTCCCCCACTGGCTAAGCTGTCTGAAATCCCTTCCTTAAAAAAGTTCCTTTCTCTGTATGTGTTCAATTTCCATTGATACACAATGAATATAGCTTATTTAGCCACAGAAATACAAAAAGCTTCAGTCAAGAGTTTTGAAAATAATTCTTTAAGATTTTTACAGCTTATCCGTTCCACAGATACTTCAGCTCATGGTTGATACTATAAACATAATTATTCTAAACTGAAGTCTCATAGACCCGAGATTCAGTTCAGAGATAACGAGTGGAAATGAAAGAAGAAACACTTATATTGAAATGAAACACGAAAGATTGCAACAAAATATAAAATGGAGAAGATGGTTGATGCTCGTGAGGAGTCTCAAGTGAATTTTACAGAACAAAGGAGAAGTGTTGTCACTTAACTACAGCTATAACTATACAAAAATATAAACTACTAAGTACTAATAGGTGATCTCTTCTTCAGGAATTTGATTCCTAAGGAATTCGATGATTTCGTCCTATTTATAGGCAGAAGAGTGAGTGGCAGTCTTGTAAAATCCTTTGGAGTTGGTTTCTTGACTGAAGGGTTTGGGCGGTGGCAACAGTGTTTGGAAGCTTGCAAATTGCTTGATTGGTCAGTTATTGTTGATGATTAGCCATTTTCTTGCAGTCTCCCATGTCTTGCTTTCTTCTTAGCCAATGAGAACTCTTTATTCTCTGATGTGCACGTTTCTTTGTGTTTAGTTGGTGCACCGCCTCTGCTTTATGGAGACTTTGTTTCTACGTTTCCTGCAAAGTGAACAGAGGCATTAAATGAGTGGAGCAGGTGCATTAAATGCTCTCAATCCGTTCCCCTTTTAATATGTTTTCAAAGAATTACGTCATCATCCATTCCCCCATTGTGTTTTTGTCACAAATGTGTAAAACAAGTTATTTTCAAGCTGAAGTTGCTCATCAGATGAGGGAACGGATGGTATTTTACCATCAAAATGGGCTTAGATGGGAACGAATTTACGTCCCATCACCATAACTGCCCACAGGAACTTAATCCCGTCTAGGCGAACACCACATACATATCATAGGCATTTGCACTTAACGGTTCAATAGCATTTCAATAAAACAATACATGAAAACACATCATGCATATAAATCGTCCCTCTGTGGGATATGGTGGAACCAACAATGGCTAAACTGAGGACACGAAAGCTTACCTTATAAGCTAACTATCCAAGCCAAGAGTCCACACAAGCTCAAAGTCCACAAACATCAAGATCACAATCTGTTTTAGACCAACAATCATATCAATATACATGCACTACAAGCAAACGACTTAAAGACAACGCCTTTCTTTTACGTTTCATGTCTTTAGGCTTCTAACAAAGCCATAAGCCCTTAATCACTTAGATTCTGACTTACAATAATTATTACAGAAGTCCACATTAACTAATCATGGGTCCACAAACCCAAATTGGCATTATGTATGAACAGTACCGTTACTGTTCTCGAAAATCCAGAATATCCGGATATTTGTCGGGGCCATATCCGGATATCATATCCGGATATTTCGCGACAGAATGCAGTTTCTGCATTTCGCGAGATATCACTCCAAAGGTTCGATTTTTAAGCCATTAACACGTCCAAGCATGCATTTTTACTCTCTTTTAAGTTCATATACAGGTTGGTTACTTGTTTAACTCATTAACATGCCAAGACTCAACCTTTAAGCAATTAAAAGTCAAGATCAAGGTGGGGAACATACCCAAAGCTTCAAAACAGAGGCAACAATGGCTCTTGGAGCTCTCTATGAAGCTCTCGTGGTTCTGACTATAAGGGATACGAAAATGTGTAGCAAGGATAACCCTTTCACCACAAAGTTCAACACTTGAAGCTTCCACAACCAAGGAAAATGGCTCCTCCAAGGGAACTCAAAAACACATCCCAAAGAACTTCCCAAAACAGCAACCCCAACTCAGCCAACGCTGACCCTCACTCTCACAAGTCACTCTACCAAGTGTTTACAAGGATTAAGAGGAAGGAATCAAGCAAAAGGTGGCAACTTGGTGGTTTTCCAAAGAGGGGAAAGCAAGAATAAGGAGGAGGCTGATCACAGCTCCAAAGGATCATGTAGAGTCAGATTATGGCCTAGGGATATGTGCCAAAAGTTGTATTTATAGCCGGTTTAAACTTAAGCGCACTGTATTAGCGCTAATTGCTACGCTTAGCATTTTAATCCAAAAATTAGAATTCTGAACCTACTCATTTTTCTAAGATTTGTCATATTTTTATTTTATTTTTCGCAGCACCTTTCCGGTACGCGCTTTTACTTAGCCAGTATCAGTTTTGGGACCAGTTCTCATTATTTTGACCTGAAACTTGTTTTACTAGTCCTATATATTATTCTAGTAACATATACACACTTTTCATAATTTTCTGGGATACTTCATCGGTACGCATTTATACCGTGGAGCAGAACCGGTATATGCACTTTTTGTCAGAAAAGCGACTTTCAGCATTCTTACACACTTACTATAATTACTTAATCCTTCTCATAGTTATTAGGGTCAATTATGAAATTATTTCCTAATTCTCATATTTGTTTAATTAATTTCCTAAATTAACGGTGCGGGTTCTTACAAATTGCATTGTAGTCTTTACCGGTGTTCTTAACTGTTCCCGGATTTCATAATCTTCTTATCTTTAACATTTTTGGTCTAATTATGACTTGTTAGGCATATATTGGTCTTTATTTCCATTTTCTCATCTTTTTTCCGTTCTGGGATTCTACCGGCTGCTGCTGCTGTAGTACGAAATACCCGGCAGAAGTGACTTTTCAAAAATACCCCAATATGGAGTTTATATCATTAGATTAGCTCTTTAATTATAATTTGCTAACTTGGAGCTATTCTACTGACTGTTATTACGTCAGCAGTCAAATTTAACAGATGAAAATTTATCTGTGCATAATACCCTCAATATGGGTATCAAAATTCTAAGAATTTCATCCTCATTCTATTTATGACCATATGGTCCTCATTATAACCCTCTAATTTAAAATTCATATTATTAGGGCTATTATAGTTTTGGTTTGTTAAAAAAAAAAAATCATTATCCTTTTTTTTATTATTGTTGACAAAAAGCAATTCAAAAGAGAACAAAAATTTATATCTTTTTATTACCCACTAAACGAAGTCGAAAAATCTTGTCATAGCACACAAAAAGAGAAAAAAAATTCAATATCCCTTACTTCTTTATTATCTCAGTTTTATGTACGCAAAACAATATTATAATATATTTTTTTATTACCAACTATGTGAATCAAGTGGACTCGAGTCCGAGCTATGCATCTTGATTCATAATTTGGTAGTGAGAGCTTTATTGACCTGGTGGTTTTGTCCATCTCAAAAGAGATTAATTGGGTAATCAATCAATCGATAGAGAAAACCAAGCAATAATAATAATTTTTCATTGTTCAATCCATGGATATTACAATTTTTTTCTCATGCATCGTTCATCAAGAAGCTAACACATAGGATTTGTTTAGTAAACGTTAAATGCTATTTTAATGGGTTTAAATTTGTCAGTTATGTATAGTTTATGAATCATGAGGTTAGCATTTTATTTTAGGTGTTTTGAAAAGTTAAGAGTCAGTCATTATTTTTTGTTATTAAGTTTGGTTTTAATTGTGGTTTATGGCTATTTAGTGTTGAAGTTTTAGAAAGGAAACTTATAGCCTATAAATACTCTAGTATATTGTTTGAGAAATGTATAGAATTCAGAAGCAACGAAGTTTAGTAAAAAATTTCATAGAAGATTGTTGTCTTTCTCCACAAGTCCTAACGACATTGTTGAATAGTTGTTTTATTTGTTGGTTCTGTATTTGAGCGATCCTACAAATTGCTATCAGAGCAAATGGAGGTTGTGACCAGTAATGTGGCGTTGCCCCCGTCTAACGAAGGTAAACTACGAGAATTGGAGCATCCAAATGAAAGCTCTTCTTGGATCCCAAGATAGTTGGGAGGTAGTTCAAGATGGTTTCACAGAACCGGAATCTACCGCAGGTTACACGGCAGCTCAAAACAAGGCGTTGAAAGAGACGTGATCCAAAGACAAGGAGGCATTGTACATGTTGTTCCGAGTTGTTGACGAATCAGGCTTTGAGAAGATTACGAGTGCTACAATGATGGGACATGAATTCGTTCCCATCTAAGCCCATTCTGATGGCAAAATACCTGACGTTCCCTCATCTGATGAGCAACTTCAGCAAGAAAATCACTTGTTTTACACATTTGTGACAAAAACACAGTGGGGGAACAAAAGATGACGTAATCCTTTGAAAACATATTAAAAGGGGGATGGATTGATAGCAGTTAATGCACCTGCTACCTTCATTTAATGCTCTGCTCATTTTGCAGGAAACGTGGAAACAACGTCTTCTAAAAAGCAAGGAGGTGCACCTCTCAAGCACCAGGAAACGTGAAGAGCAGAGAATCAAGAGTTCTTATTGGCCAAGAAGAAAGCAAGGCATGGGGAGACTGCACAAAATGGCTAATCATCAACAAATACTGTCCCATCAAGCAATTTACAAAGCTTCTAAACACTGTTGCCACCGCCCCGACCCTTCATTCAAGAAACTCACGCCAAAGGATTTACAAGACTGTCATTCCTCTTCTGCCTATAAATAGGACGTCCCAAACTATGAAGTACCGATACTCCTTAAATTTTTTCCAACGTATCAGATACGCATATCGAAAACGTATGGGACACATATTGTATGGTAATCGACATCCTGTATCATCGAGAACGTATCGAAAATGCCGTATCGGTGCTTCATGGGTCCCAAATACAAAAACATCATCGAATTCTGGAGGGATTGAAGTCCTAAAAGAAGAGATCACCTAGTAGTAATTAGTAGTTTAGTTTTATATAGCTGTAACTATAGTTAAGTGACAACCCTTCTTCTCTGTTCTATATCATCCCCTAAGACTCCTCACGAGCATCAAACCACCCTCTTCATTTTTATGTTTCGTTGTAAACTGTCTTTCAATTTAATATAAGTGTTTCTTCTTTTCGTTCCATTCGTTATCTCTGAGCTGAATCTCAGGTCTATGGGACTTCAGTTTAGAATAATTATGTTTAAAATATCAGCCATGGGCTGAACTATCTGTGGAACGGATAAACTGCAACACTCTTAAAGAATTATTTTCGGAACTCTTGACTGAAGCTTTTTGTATTTCTTTGGCTAAGTAAGCTATATATTTATTGCGTATCAATGGAAATTGAACACATACTGAGAAAAGAAACTTCCATAAGGAAGGGATTTCAGACAGCTTAGCCATTGGGGGCAGGTAGTGTCATGGCAAAAACACTATTGGTCACCTTAGGAATAAGGGGCCGCTTCGTCCACTTTAAGGTTCTGTACTGAGTACCTGTTTGAGTCAAGGGAGCCATAGGAATATGGAGACTTGTGAGCCATCTAGTCCATGAGCTGAGGAATCAGAGTTGGCAGATAAGAAACTGGGACAAAGCCAAAAAATGCTAAGTCTTGAGCAGAGGAAATAATTATTTATAAATGGAGTAGTGAATCCATTCCTTCTGTTAAACTGTTTTTAAAACCATCCACTTGTTGTCTCTTAATTATAGTTATTACTATTTTATTATTTTTACTTTATTTAATCTTGTATCTACCAAATCTCCAATGATTATTATCTCACATTCTTCTACTTCTAAACAAGAATGACCACATATATAACGCAGCGAGCAATTGTTTGCCACCAGACTGAACTTACTGCTCCTGAGGAACGTTGTCAAGACAGTAGGGAACGTTTGACCAGACAGTTCATTCACTAACTTTTCTTCTCATTTTCATTCTTTATAAAATAGTATAAGACAAAATTTAGAGTTCTATCCTCGGGGGAACGATAATTTGGGCCTTAATACACCCATTATTACTTGATATGTGCACTTGCGCACTTGGGTTGGAAGTAAGGGAACAAATCTGTGTTCTATCACCAATATAGAACAAAGGAACGTCCCCCATCAGAACTTATATTTTCCACCATCAGCAAACCACCCAAACAAGTTTTTGGCGCCGTTATCGGGGATAGCAATACTAAATTTTGTTCTTATTACTGTTTTAGTACATACTCTGTATATTTGATTTTTTTTTTTGTCACTGAACCTGCTATTCATATAACTTTTGTTTATGGTTTAAGAGTTAAGAGATTGAACCAAACTCTGACCACTCCATTGAAGTACCTGAGTTTCTCTTTGATCCTGAACCAGAACGTACACTTCATAGATGAAGAAGAAACCTCAGGGAAGAAATTCTTGAAAACATGGATGATCACAATAATAATGAAGATGTTCCTCCTGAAAAAAAATTTAGAACTCTGGCTGCTCCTTTCAGGAACATACCAGAGAGGGGAGTAATCCTCCCTCCTGTAGCACCTAATTTTGAACTGAAACCTATCATGTTTCACATGATTAGGGAAGCAGGAGTCTTCAATGGACTCCCTGCAGAAGATCCTTACACACACCTCACCACCTTTCAAGATATCTGTGATAATTTTAAAGTTGAGGGTGTGACAGATGAAATTATGATAATGAGGTTATTCCCTCACTCCTTAGGCGTAAAAGCAAAAACATGGATGAAAACTCTCACCCCTGGTTCAATACACTCATGGGAGGAACTCTCTAACAAGTTCATAGAGAGGTTTCTCCCTATGTCCCGACAAGCTGATGTAAGAGAAGAAATCTCTAACTTCAGGATGTTTGATAGAGAAAATCTCTATGAAGCATGGGAAAGATACAAGGACATCATCAGAAAATGTCCAAACCATGGGGTAGAGAGTTGGAGAGTGTTACAATCTTTTTATAAGGGACTTGACCATACTTCTCAGTCACATTTAGATTTTGCTGTAGGAGGATATTTTTTTACAAGAACTCTTGAATCCAGGTATGACATCATAGAAGGCACTGCAGACAGATGTCTCCAATGGCCAATAGACAGGGTGAGCCCAGTAAGGAAGCCTGGCATGCTCAAACTAGACAAACAAACTGCCATGGAAGCCCAGCTAGCCTCACTCATGAATGAGGTGAAGAACCTGAAAAATGATCAAGAAGCACCAAGGAAGGAAGTCTTGCAACTCACAGCAGCTGAAACTGAACCATGCTCAGCCTGTGGTTACCTTAATGATTCAGCAGACTGTCCATCCACTGCACTGGTGTGTTATGCAGAAAACTTTGGGAACAGGAACTTCAACCAAGCCAGGGACAATCAACAAGCAGGACGCAATACCAATTCAAATCCTGGAGGAACTATCACCAAAGATCAGAACTATAACCCCCAATGGAGGCCACCCATAAACCACAGACCATTCAACACTCAGCAGTAGTACCAGCAAGGCAGCACCAGTGGAACGTTTGAACAAAGAAGAAACAATTACGTTCCGTTACACAGAGATGACCAACGCATCAACACCCTGGAAAATTATGTCAAAGAATATGTCACCAGGAATGATGTAGTGGTCAGGAACACTGAATCCCATTTGGGACAGATTGCTGCCAGTCTCCAAACAAGAGTACCAGGATCACTACCAGGGGACACTGAAGTTCCCTCAACCACTTATGAATCCACCTGAGAGGTAAGTACCATGTCTAGCTAAAGACATTAAATTAAGCGCTGACTGGGAGGCAACCCAGCGAATTCATTTTCTCTCTGTCAAAGAGCAAAGTTTTGGGGTGGTTAACCTTAACCACATAGCTCCCAAAAGGAGGGAATGTAACACCCCGTGTATACCCGATTTGTTAACATATCACCGTATTAAGCTGCGCTTAATTAAAAATGCAGAATATCTTTTTCTTTTCAATTATGATGTCATTATACTTAGCCAAGTTGATTACTTAATCAATTTAATAAAATATTGTCTGTATGTAAATTGCAAAAAGACATCTAACTGAAATACCTCATAATATAGATAAAGTGAGTATCTATGTCACGGATCCACTACATGTAGTCCGGACAATAATCCTGATACATTAATACAACTCCAACATAAAACAAGACATAATCAAGTCTATGTGGCATGGACAAACCCCATGCTCACCAAATCAACAACATAACCAACAGAGTCTCAACAGAGAAATCCATAAACTGAAGCTAAAAGCAAAAGACAGTAAATAAGATCCACATCCAATCATAACAGCATATCAGCATAAGCAGCATAAACATGTAACATCTATCAGCTATGCTCTGGCCTCCTACCACTAGAGGTCTCAACCCCGCATTACCTGAACCTGAAATAAGCATTCCCCAAACATGGGGTGAGATCTCTAAACCAGAAATCTCAGTAAGACAAGGGGTCCTCAAGGATCTTCCACCCCAAGCTCACTTACATGTGCAATATAAGTTCCAAAAGCAGTAATTCAATATAAGTTCCAAAACTCAATGCAGTGCAACAGATATTCATACCATGTGTGTTTAACTATTCTACTGGCCAGAGAAATACAGGAATACGTCTATTACCTATAGATAGTACAAGGAACACCGCTTGCACCTCACCCACAGCCTCACCATATCGTATGTACTACATACTCAGGCTTACCGTATAGGTGGAACACCACATGCATATCATAAAGGCACTAGCATATAACAACTCAATAGCAATTCTAAAACATCAAAAGCATGTAACACAGCATGCATATAACCATACCCCCATAGGACATGGTGGAACCACAACATGGCTAAACCGAGGACACGAAAGCTTACCTTGCAAGCTCACAATCCAGTGCCAAGAGTCAACATAGCTCAACGTCCACAAACAGTACAATCACAATCTGTTTGGACCAATAATTATATCAATAAACACAGCTCAAACGCATAAACATAAAGACTACGTTTTCCTTTTACGGTTTACGTCTTTAGGCTTCTCACAAAGTCACAAGCCCTAAAACACTTAGGTTCTGACTTAGATAATTATCACAGAAGTACCACTTCATCAAACTAGGGTCCACAAACCCCCCAATAGCCTACTGTATGAACAGTGCAGCTACTGTTCTTCGAAATCCCAGAATATTCGGATATATGTCGGGGACATATCCGGATATTCACAACCAAATATCCGAATATTTCGCGACAGAACCCAGATTCTGCATTTCGTGAAAATCCAAACCAAAGTTCCAACTTTTACCGATTACAGAAGCTTAAACATGCATTTCTAAGTGTGTTAAGCATTACCCAACGTTAGGTTATCATCTTTAGCTCATTACATGCATCAAGGTTTCAATTTTAACCAATAACTCATTATCAAAGGTTGAGTATGTTTACCAAGCTTCTCATAACAGAGAATGGCAGGGAAATGGAGCTTCCTACACCAATCCACTGTGCAGCAACCAAAGGGCCACGAAAATGCACAACAAGAAGACTCTTTTCTACACAAAGGTGGCACTTTGAAGCTCAAAATACCAACTCCAAGCTCCCACAAACCAACTCTCAAAGTCAGCACCTCCTCACCCTCAACCAGAGGCTACAACTCAGCAAGGGAGTCACTCACAACCTCACAAGACCAAGCCACCCAAGGTAATGATGTTTAGAGATGAAGAGATGGAGCAAAGGTGGCAACTTGGCTCAAGAAATGGAGGAGAAGACCAATGGAACAGTGACCAGCAGCTAACCAGCCCCAAGACTCACGTAGGATCAGAATTTTGGCCTAGGGTTTTGGGCCAGCTAATGTATATATAGCGATTTAAGTCATTAACACACAATATAATCGTTAATTGCTACGCTTAGCATTTTAATCCCAAACTCAGGATTCTTAACCTACTCAATTTTACAAGAATTATCATATTTTTATTATATTTTTCAGAGTACCTTTCCGGTACGCGCTTTTTATAGCCAGTATCAATTTCTGGCACCAGTTCTCATTATTTTAACTTGAAACTCGTTTTACAAGTCCTATATATTATTCTAGGAATTATCATGCACTTATTATAATTTTCCGGGATACTTTTTTGGTACGCATTTATACCGACTATCAGAACCGGTATCTGCACTTTTCTTCCGAAAAGCGACTTTCAGCATTATCAACCACTTTCTATATTTATTTAAGCCTCATAATAATTATTAGGGTCGATTTAAAATTATTTCCTAATTCTCATATCTAATTAATTAATTTCCTTAATTAACGGTGCGGGTTCTTACAGGGAACGTCCGATGTTCCACTCCAAAGTCCAAATAACATACATTCTGTTCCAGGAACGTAGTTTTGGGGTGGTCCCTGACCACACAATCCCAATTTCTTAAAAAACTATATTTTATTTATATATTTTGCAAAGTTGTTATAAACAGTAGTAAATAAGTAATTAGTTATGCTTTACGTTCCCTTCCCCTTCATTAGATTAGGTTTACATTTAACTAATCAACATTTTTCTTTACCTTTTCTTTTAGTGATAGTTAGTAAATAATAATTAGGATTTTTATTAAGAAAAGACAAAGGGAACGTTCCCTGGGTTAGAAGATAAGATTGACTGGGACACCTGTCCCTGCTGAATCACTCAAAAAGATACGCAGCCATATCAAATTTGCACTTATTGCAAATCTTGAAAACGTGCTCAGAAAAAGCAACCCTCTCCTCAACCATTAATGCAACTGCACCATTTCCTTTTCCCTCTCTCCCACGTATTCTGACCTAAACCATTCCATCTCCTTACATCCATCATAATCAGTTACACACCACTAACTGCTGACCACTCGTTTTGTAACGTCCCCATTTCACCACATTTCCCACTCCCTCTCCTCAACCTCCACGTCCCAAAACCCTTTCCATTGCATTCCTCCAATGTGTATTTAAACCCATTTCTTCATTCTTTCAAGTCTTACTACTTCCCAACAACTTAGAGATTTTTTTTCCTCCTTTCTGCTAAAAAGATGACCAAGCTATCAGTGAAAGTGGCTCCTGTGGCCAGCCGTGACCAAGAACCAGAGCTCACTGAACCCATCATCCATCTATACCCAGAAAGAAACATATCCTTGCAGCAGGAAAAGCTTGTCCTGCCTCCTTTCGTGAAGAAGGCCCTGAACAGCCTCAAGTGGCTTCATTTTGCCACTGACGACCGTGAAATGAATGTCTCAATGGTGGGAGAGTTTCTGTACCAGACGAGGAGGCTGCCTCAACAAGACACCACTGATGTGGTCACAGTGAGGGGAAAGCAAGTGTCGTTCTCCCCTGCTGCTATCAAGGAAGTACTCTACCTCCCTAGTGTCTCCAAATGTCCATACCAGGAGTACATAGACAGTAAGGAAGTTGCCAGATTTCGGGGGGACCTGAAGGAGACAATAGCCATCAGGAACCCCACCTACACCAAAGGATTCCTCTGTAAAGGAGGCATGAGGGACGAAACCTGATTCTGGGCTTTATTTTCCAATTCCAACATCACTCCTTCCACTCATGAGGCCACTGCCAGTTGGGCACTGCAAGTTTAAATCTACTGCATCATAAAGAACACTCTTTTTGATGCAGTACTCCTCATTTATAACAACTTGAAGAGGGAGATGAGAAAGACCACAGTTTTCCTCCCCTATCTCATCACCAAGCTCTGCCTGAAAGCTGGTGCGGAGGCCCACCAGGATGACATAACAAAGGTAGCATCTGTCATCGATGCTAAGACCTGGAATGGTCTTAGGAGCACCTACATTGATACAACCCAGCCCATTCCTGAAGACCTCAGACGCACTGTCACCAGTGATGATGAGGAGAAAGCTCCAGTGGTCCCGCAGATGAAAGCCACAAAGGCCACTCCTTCAAAATCCTCCACTTCTGCCCACGTCCCGGCAAGAAGAACCGTTCCCTCTCCCACCAAGGTGAAAAAGGATACCCCTGTTGCTATTGAAAGCAAACAGGGCAAAAAGATATCCCCTGCCAAAGATCCCCCAAGAAAGGGGGAACGTTCAAGTCAAAGGCTGAAGACAACCTTCAGCAGCACTAAGAAGGCAGAGGGAGCATCCTCTGAGAAGCCCATCACTCTCTCTGACAGAGAAGAAGAGAGTGATGACAATGAGCCTTTGGCAAAAAGGCTGACGGCTGGGAGAACGTCAGCATCTAAACCAGCTGCCAAGGAGACGTCCCCAAGCAGCTCTGACTCCACTTTCTCTAACGTTCTGCCCCCACCATCACCACCTACTCACTCGTCAGCACCACCTATCCCACAGCCCTCTTCCAGGCAACAACAGGGGGAGGGGAGAACAGAAAAAGAAGCAGCACCTGCTGCAGAAACACCAGTGCCTGAGAAAGAAGCTCAGCCACCAAAGAAAGCTGACAGAGGAAAGGGGATCCTGTTGGAACCCCTTGAAAAGAAGAAAAAGCCAACAGGGCCCAAACAAATCAATTTGGGAGGTCCCCTGTCTTACCATGTTATCCGTCCTGACACTTCTGGGGATGAGGCTTTTGCCAGAGCTCTAGCAGAGGAAGAAGGGATGGTAGTTCCTCCACGGATGGAGGAACCTACTGAAACAAATCCCTCATCATCTAGACCATCAAAAGATGAGCCCAGCCCAACACCTGTTGCACCTCCTATTATTAGCAGCAGCCAGCATAGCAAACAGACCACTTCCTCCCATGTTACAGCAATCCCCCTCCCAACTAAAAAGAAGTCCCAAATTGGGATTGCTGAAATTTTTGAGATGATGGGGAAGAGGATAGAAAAGCTGCTGCCAGCAAAACAATCTGTTCCCCAACTTGATATGACAAGCACCAATGAAGAGCTGAAAGCTCTAAGGGAGGGATTGGACTAACTCTCTGCTTCCTTCAACAACTTCCAGAAATAGTAGAAGGAAGAGAAAGAATAGCAACTCAACACCATTAGGAAAACCATCCAGGAAACCAGTGCCACCTCTTATGCATCAACACTCCAAGCTGTCGAGGGAGAAATCATAAGAGCTTCTGACTCCCTAATACTTTCCAACTCCTTGCACAACCACAGAGCTGAACACTTGCTCAGCAAGCTCCTCCTCAAACATTCCGAAGAGAGAAAAGAAACCAAAGAGGCCATCAAAGCCTTTGGAACATTTTTGGACGGGAGAATTTATGAGTTGGAAATGAGGTTGTTGGATGTTGAAGGGCAGATTATCCACTTTCGCACTGGCAGAACAATGATGAGGTCCACCATCAATTTCCTTGTTGCAGTAATCAGCGATCTACTGAAGGATGCTGAGAAATGGCTCCCTGAATCTGAAGTAAGAAGTCTAAGAGATCAGCTCAGAAGGAAGCCATTGACACAAGAGGAAATGGATGAAGCTAAGGAAGCTGAGGATGCACAGAAGAATACCACCTTGGGCAAGAGACGCCCCCAATGAAAATGAGAAAACCCTCCTAGTTGTTTAAATTCTAATTTATTTTCAGTACTGTTTATTTTAATTCTTTTTTCTTTTCTGTTCCCTTGTATATATTCTCTTTGCAATGAAAAAGACTTTTTGATCAAACTGCTTGGTACACACATTTCAGTTATAGTATTAAGGCTATACAATTGTGAATAGCCAACAACTTGAAACACAAAGTCACTGATTAATCATTCTTATTCTTTCTCTGAGTACTTGAAATAGGAAAATTGCAGGGAATTTAATCTTCAGATTTTTGAGGGAAGCTGATTTGTGTGAACTAAAGCTGGTAAGGAACAGAAAAGAGTCAAACATATACTTATGAGAGCGTTCCTGAGGTGTAACCACAATGAAACTTCTAAACTTGCCTGGATGTTGTGAGTACTGCTGAAGAACATATGGATTTTACTAACAAGGATCAACTAGGTCAACCAAAAGGACAAGGAACGAACACAGAAATGAACAAAGAGGACAGAAAAAGGAAAACAAAGAAAAAAGGAACATCCATTCAAAAGAATTCAGACGAAAATACCAGAAGATCTCCCTTCAAGGGAAGAAAAGGTAAAAAAAGGAAAGGTGTTCTCCCAAACAAAAAAAGTCCAGTTCAAAAACACAATTGTAAACGTTCCTTGGCCCCATGATTATGACCACTGTTCTACCACACCTCCATAAACCCTCCTCTCAAAAGATCCTTGGAAGGGAAGACATATGTACTTCATAGGAAAGCAGCAGAAAAGCAAGTTCTGAAGAATCACATCTAGAAATGGATAGAGCAAACACCAACCCTGAGTGATAGTGAGACAGAAGATCAGCATCCTTCACTTACCTTGGAACAAATTCATCCTACTTTTTACCTATGAAGAGTAGATCATTTTTTGAAAAGTTTATGATTGCTCACTGGCTCAAGTTTCTTTCTGTTGAGCTATTCTTTGAAATTGGGCAATCTGATACAATATTTCTGAGTTGTTTAAGGACAACCAACATTTTAGTTTTGGGGTATTGATGGGACGTGAATTCGTTCCCATCTAAGCCCATTTTGAAGGCAAAACACCTGACGTTCCCTCATCTGATGAGCAACTTCAGCATGAAAATCACTTGTTTTACACATTTGTGACAAAAACACAGTGGGGGAACGAAAGATGAGGTAATCCGTTGAAAATATATTAAAAAGGGGACGAATTGATAGCATTTAATGCACTTGCTACCTTCATTTAATGCTCTGCTCATTTTGCAGGAAACGTGGAAACAACGTCTTCTAAAAAGCAAGGCGGTGCGCCACTCAAGGACCAGGAAACGTGAAGAGCAGAGAATCAAGAGTTCTCATTGGCCAAGAAGAAAACACGGCATGAGGGGACTGCACAAAATGGCTAATCATCAACAAATATTGTCCCATCAAGCAATTTGCAAAGCTTCTAAACACTGTTGCCACCGCCCCGACCCTTCATTCAAGAAACTCACGCCAAAGGATTTACAAGACTGTCATTCCTCTTCTGCCTATAAATAGGACTTCCCAAATACAAAAACATCATCGAATTCTGGAGGTATTAAAGTCCTAAAAGAAGAGATCACCTAGTTGTAGTTAGTAGTTTAGTTTTATATAGTTGTAACTATAGTTAAGTGACAACCCTTCTTCTCTGTTCTGTATCATCCCCTAAGACTCCTCACGAGCATCAAACCACCCTCTTCATTTTTATGTTTCATTGTAAACTGTCTTTCAATTTAATATAAGTGTTTCTTCTTTTCGTTCCGTTTGTTATCTCTGAGCTGAATCTCGAGTCTATGGAACTTCAGTTTAGAATAATTATGTTTCAAATATCAGCCATGGGCTGAACTATCTGTGGAACGGATAAACTGCAACATTCTTAAAGAATTATTTTCGAAACTATTGACTGAAGATTTTTGTATTTCTTTGGCTAAGTAAGCTATATTCATTGTGTATCAATGGAAATTGAACACATACTCAGAAAGAAACTTCCATAAGGAAAGGATTTCAGACAGCTTAGCCATTAGGGGCAGGTAGTGTCATGGCAAAAACACTATTGGTCACCTTAGGAATTAGGGGCCACTTTGTCCACTTTAAGGTTCTGTACTGAGTACCTGTTGGAGTCAAGGGAGCCATAGGAATATGGAAACTTGTGAGCCATCTAGTCCATGAGCTGAGGAATCGGAGTTGGCAGATAAGAAACTGGGACGAAGCCAAAAAGTGCTAAGTCTTGAGCAGAGGAAATAACTATTTAAGAATGGAGCAGTGAATTCGTTCCTTCTGTTAAACTATTTTTAAAACCATCCACTTGTTGTCTCTTAATTATAGTTATTACTGCTTTATTATTTTTACTTTATTTAATCTTGTATCTACAAAATCTCCAATGATTATTATCTCACCTTCTTCTAAATAGGAATGATCACATACATAACGCAGCGAGCAATTGTTTGCCACCAGACTGAACTTACTGTTCCTGAGGAACGTTGTCAAGACAATAGGGAACGTTTGACCAGACAGTTCATTAACTAACTTTTCTTCTCATTTTCATTCTTTATAAAATAGTATAAGACAATATTTAGAGTTCTATCCTCGTGGGAACGATAATCTGGGCCTTCATACACCCATTATTACTTGATGCGTGCATTTGCGCACTTGGGTTGGAAGTAAGGGAACGAATCTGTGTTCTATCACCAATATAGAACAGAGAAACGTCCCCCACCAGAACTTATATTTTTCCACCATCAGCAAACCACCCAACATACAACTTCAAAAGAAGCGTGGGATATTTTGGCAAATGTCTACAAAGGAGATGACAGTGTTATGCAAGTCTGACTTCAAACTCTTCGTGGTGAGTTGGAAGGAATGAAAATGAAGGAGACAGAAGGTGTGTCTGACTTCATCACGCGTGTTCAAATCGTGGTGAACCAGTTAAACAAGAATAGAGAAGTGCTTCCCGATGCGAGAGTGGTGGAAGAGATCTTGAGGTCTTTAACCGACAATTTCGAGAATGTCGTATGTACCATAGAAGAATCAAAAGATCTAGCAACGCTCACTGTTGAAGAGCTCGCTGGTTCCCTTGAGACACGTGAACATCGTAAGAAGGAGGAGGAGGAGGAGACACTTGAGCAAGCGCTTCAACCCAAGGCATCAATCAAAGACGAGAAGGCCCTCTATTCTCAAAACTTTTGAGGTAGAGGTCGTGGCCGTGGGGGACGTGGAAATGGCCGTGGTAGTAGAGGTCGTGGTCAAGAAGGGCAGAGTGAGGAGAAAGGACAGTCAAGCCAACAAAACTGGCGTGGAAGAGGACGAGGTCGTGGAAGAGGAGGTCGATCATATTACTCCAACATTGAGGGCTACAAGTGTGGCAAGTATGGTCACTATGCAAAAGATTGCAACGCAGATAAATGTTACAATTGTGGCAAGATCAGACATTTCGTAAGAGATTGCCAAGATGAGAAAAAGGTGGAAGAGACTTCCAACCTAGCCACGAAAGGAGAAACGAAAAAAGGAGGTGTTCTTTTGGTGGCACACAGTGAAGTCAACTCTGACAATAAGACAGAGTGGTATCTCGACACGGGTGCAAGCAATCAAATGAGCGGACATAAGCACCTGTTTAAAGATTTGCGAAAGGTGCAAACTGGACATGTCTCATTTGGAGATGCATCGAAGGTAGAGATCAAAGGCCGATGTACGATTTGCTATTTACAGAATGATGGGTTAGTTGGATCAATGCGAGATGTGTTGTAATAACCCAAAAATCTTGTACTCGAAATTAGCCTAATGAAATGAAATGAAAAGGGATCAAGTCCATATTCAGTGAACGAGTAGCTTTGAATAAGCAACATTAGTCCTAAGCTAGAACCCACTTTAAATAAGATAATTAATAACTTAGCCCAATGTGGTTTAAAGCCCAAATAAAGTTAAAGCCCAACCTACTTAAGAATATAACTAAGTTAAAGGATTCAAGCCCAAAGCAATGCAAGCCCATTTTATAAGAAATGGCCCAATTAGTATCTAGACCAAGATTCAAGCCCACACCACCTAGCCTTGACCCAATTACAAATGGTCCAACACTTATTAACTTAATGGGCCAAGACACTCACCAAGCCCAACCCAATTCGAAGGAACAACCCTAGATGAGGTGTCATCACATGATTGGAGGAATTTGAATGAGCTTCACCTCCCCTACTATGGCAAACTCGGCCATGACTAGAAGAAAAGGGAGTGGTGTTGCTTTCCACACTCCCTAGGCGCCACTTAAGGAAAGAATGGACAAGTAAGAGCTTAAGTAAGACACACTCCAAGCCTTAACCATGCATGTGATCTTCTCCAAAAAGCAACTAACCTTTTCTCCTTACACACCTTGGAGGGCGCACTCATGACAATGAAAAGGGAAACTTTCTTCTCCCACACTCCAAGCCATGCATGACACATCAAAGACTCATGAACCCAATACTTTCCTTATTCATGATTAAAAAGTAGATCCACTTTTCCCCTCCCCCTAGGTGAAATTGCCATCATGAAAGGAGTCAAGAGCATGACTTGTCTTACACACTCTATATTGAGTGTTGCACACTCAAAGCTACCTTATTCAACCTCCCTGCATTGGGAAGAACACCATGACACCTTAAGCTCCCACCCTCCCTCTTTATGCGAACCCCTCATCACTTGGTGCATGACATGGAGCTTGCTTGTTTTACACATCACACATTGAGTACCTTACACAACCATGACACACGCTAACCAATGATTCCTTATTGGTGAATCAAAGTTGAACCTTGCTTTCTCTACCCTAGGCGTGAGATGCAAGAAGGAAACACTCAAAATCCCTTCCTCCCCTAGATCCACGTGAAAGACTCCATGGAAAGGAGATGGAGTATAGAACACTCATGCATGATTACCTCTCCTCCCCATGCGCACACCTCCCCAAAGGACCAAGGAGAATAACTGACTTATATGACACCTTGAGTGTCCTACACTCTACACACTCTCATTACCCCTCCCCACGCTTATGACAACCTTGAACAATGTGAGGAGACTTGCTTACCCCACACTCAACCAAGACCTAGCCTATCCTATCCTAGGCATGATGATTAGGGAGACTTGAATAAAAAGGTGTACAAACAAAGATCTCTCCCCTTCCTAGCCGTACACTACCTAAAGAACCAAAGCAAGGACACACTCCCTCACTTCTAGCGTCGGCCACCCACTCATAAACAAGAAACAAGTAAACCAACACCTTTCCTCTCCTCTTAGACTTACGTAAAGAGAGATTAAGAAGTGGTTGGAAGCAACTCTCGATCCTAGAAGACTACTTGAAGATCAAGTTGGAGTTATATTTTAGACATCACCTTTGAGGTAAGATTTCATGAGCCCTTCATCCCTTCAAGTGAGTACAATGAACTCTAACTAGTTTATATGACTAGACCTTGGACTAATAAAGCCATGCATGCATCCTTCATCTTTAAAATCACCTCTAAAGTATATCATCTCTAAGTGGCCGAACCCTAATAAGCCTAAAAGGGAAATATGTGAAGGTTTTCTTAATACCATGATGTGTGGCCGAAATGTATGTCATAGAATATGACTTATGCATGAAAACAATTAGTAAAAATTATCTCCTAGGCATTTTTAGAGAGCCGAACCTATGACATGAAGAATATTAAAGTTTAGATCTTTTAATTTTAGAACCATGTACTAAGGTTGAATATGTGACTAGGACAAACCAAAGCTTGAAAAGAGATCCAAGATACTAGGACCTTCATTTGGCCGAATCCATCACCTACGGGAAGAATTTACAAAGCGAAAAAGTGTAAGTGATTTATGATTGTTGAAGCGGCTACCCTATGGTTGCCACCCCTTTATGTTAAAGTGAGGTTTGACTGTAATATGTTATATGATGCATTACATGATATGTTTGGTTGTTTGGAACTAATGTTTATTCATGCAAGTTTTGTAAGATGGCCTGTGCACTAATACCACAGAGGCAACCTGACGAGGACCCTGGGTATTCGTCCATAAGACCATGGAGAGTAATTGCCATGGCAGGATTGGTATGATGATATGAAAGCATGATTATTTTCCAAACTATGTTTCCAATGTTTTTCCATTCTATTATTGTACATGTTATTATGTGACTATTGCAGCATGGTTTGGAGGTTGCTCCAACTGTGAGTCCTTACTGAGACCCCCAATCTCACCCCCCTTTGGGAAATCCCCTTTCAGGTAAAAATGACCAAATGGGTAAGGCAGGGAAAAAGGTTGGTACGAGTTGAAGAGGAACCTGCGCAGCCATGTGCAGATAAAATTGATAATACACCATCCCTTGTAGATAGAGTTTTTAATCTAATATTTGAAGGAAAGCGGGAACTGGCAAACTATATTATGGATCAGGAAATGGAATCCCTATGGATTGAGGGTGCACCTTCCTAAAGATGCACTAAAGATTTTAATTTGGATGACTGTAATAGACTATGCCACTTAGACTATTTTGAACAATTTATATGCGTTTGAAGTACGATATTTTGGTTGTTTATGTTTTATGGACTATGAAATTAGTAGGAAAGATTAAGTAACATAAGTCACTATCCGCATAAGACACTTAAGTAACTACCTACTGGGTAGTAGTCAACACTAAAAT